>NC_138528.1:69058921-69139132 GCF_964234715.1 Podarcis melisellensis | reverse complement strand
AAGTTGGCAAGCAGCAAATTTTTAAGTACAGATTTATTTTCCCTTATGTAACGGAAGGGCCTAGCCAGCTTGTAAATAAGCTTAGGCTATGCAGATTTAAAATTTAACACAATTAAACTTTTACCCTGTGGTAGTAATTATGCTTAATGGCTCTTACTCTGAACTTAACCATGCCTATTGTCGTCAGCCAATCTGAAAGCAGGAGTTTAGCCAAGGACAATTTTCTGTAGTTTATAGGCACACTAAAATCCTGCGAGCCTAGAATCCCATTGGCTGTTGATGTCATTGTGTATAGTAAAAATTAAAGCTAATTGGCACAGAGGACTGGCAGTGAATACGAATGAATTGATGGGAGAAAATGGAATAAAAGGAAGCACGCTTAGCGGCGTGTGACTGTTGAAGGCGGCTTTTTATTTAAAGACTTCTCTGTTTAGAGCAGAAATCTTTTGTACAGTAGTTTGTGCATGTTTCGGGGGCTGTAGCTATGTCCCAAATCCATGGCGGGTGTGCAGATTTACCTAAGGTTTGGTACTTTGTCCAAAAGGATGGCACAGTAAGCAGGTCCTATGATACATATGGCAGGCAGGCTGGCTTCTTCCAAGGAATAGTAACTGATTCTTTAGAAAGGCACGTTAGATTTAATGCAATTCACTTTCTTAATGAGGACAGTGTTGCTTTCAAACTCATCTCAAAGGGTGTCTTCTTTGTCCCCCTCTCAGCCCCACCTCGGTGCCTTCTGTCAGGATGCTTGCTATGTCTGACACTGCCTCACTTCATCCACTAGAACGGGAACATTCATTACGGCTCTCCACGTAGCATGCCTCCAAAAATGGCTTCCTTCTGCCGTTGTGCTCTGCCCTGGCCAACATGCGCAGGAGCTGCACAAATATAAAATGGGGGACAGCTGGCTTGCCGGTAGTACATGTGAAGAGGATCTGGGGGTCTTAGTAGACCACAAGCTTAACATCCACAGTGTGATGCAGCAGCAAAAATATCCCCAATGCTATTCTAGGCTGCATCAACAGAAATATAGTGTCCTGATCAAGGGAAGTAATAGTACTGCTCTTTTCTACCTTGGTCAGACCATACCTAGAGCAGTGTTTCCCAACCTTGGGCCTCCAGCTGTTTTTGAACTACAATTCCCATCATCCCTGACCACTGGTCTTGCTAGCTAGGGATGATGGGAGTTGTAGTCCAAAAACAGCTGGAGGCCCAAGGTTGGGAAACACTGACCTAGAGTACTGTGGGCACCACAATTTAAGATGTTGACAAGCTGGAACGTGTACAGAGGAGGGCAACCACGATGATCAAGGTCTGGAAACCAAGCATTATGAGGACGCTGGGAATGTTTAGCCTGGAAAAGAGGAGACTGAAGGAAACAGCATAGCCAATCTTCAAATATCTAAAGGGCTGACACATGGAAGATCGAGGAAACTTGTTTTCTCCTGCTCCAGAGGGTAGGATCCAAACCAATGGCTTCTAGTTATAAGAAAGGATATTCCAACAAAACACCAGGAAGAACTTTCTGATGGTAAGAACTATTCAACAGTGGGATGGACTCCCTCAGAAGGTGGTGGACTCTCCTTCCATGGAGGTTTTAAAGCAGAGGTTGGATGGCAATCTATCATGGATGCTTTAGTTGAAATTTCTGCATAGCAGGGGACTGGACCAGATGACCCTTGGGGTCCATTTCAGCTCTACAGTTCTATGATTCTATGTACCTGAGATGAACAGAGCAATTATCATAGTGATATTCCAAAATATAAAATGTGATACTGCTAACAATACTGTAATAATAATTTAACCACAGAAAGTGTTTCTGTAACCGAACTGTCTCAGTAAATAAGCAACAGCATCAACATCAAAAGAAATTTATGAAAGTGCCCCAATATGCAGATTTCAGTATGAATAGTAATAATAATTTATTATTTATTATTTATACCCCGCCATCTGGCTGGGTTTCCCCAGCCACTCTGGTTAGCTTCCAGCAAAACACTAAAATACAATAACCTATCAAACATTAAAAGCTTCCCTAAACAGGGCTGCCTTTAGATGTCTTCTAAAAGTTTGGTAGTTATTTTTCTCTTTGACATTTGGTGGGAGGGCGTTCCACAGGGCGGGTGCCACTACCAAGAAGGCCCTCTGCCTGGTTCCCTGTAACTTGGCTTCTCGCAGTGAGGGAACCGCCAGAAGGCCCTCGGAGCTGGACTTCAGTGTCCGGGCAGAACGATGGTAAAGTACAAATGATTTTTATAATATCTCATCTCTTTCACTACTGTGGATCTAGATAAAGAACAGAAATTGTACTGGAATTACTGCATAAGACAACACATCACATTACACAGCATCTCTGAAATGGGACAAAATTTGACCTTCAATATGTGCCTGCTTAAGAGAAAACAATATTCACATGGCATATCTCTAGGGATTGACCAATCTGCCAATTTTCTGGTTCTTTTCTTTCTTAAAAAAATCTGTTCTCCATCAAGTTCCTTATGAAAATTCTTCAGTATCTTAATGTGAATTTCTCCTAACAAGCAGATTTTTGTATGTACTTGACTTTCTGGAAAATCTTCCAATGGGGGAGGGGGACTTCCTCGTCAGAGACATATTTAAAAATATCACAGATTTGCTATTGTAATGATGACATGCCTGTCATTGATGCACTCAGCCGCTGAATCTAGTTTTCAGCAGAATCCCCATTTGCTGAACCATGGAATTTTCAAACTCCAGTTTATCAGAATTCATTGTGCATCCTCCATAGAAACACTACAGCAGCTTTTATGAAGCTCTGCCTATCCAAAGGATCTAGTGCTCCTTGGGCTGTTTGGATAAATATTTGCGTACTTAATTAACAGGACAGCAACCAATGAATTGTAGCATCAAGAAAGTGCAGTGTCTTGTTACAAGCTTTTTCTGTGGTATGATAAAAGGTGACCTAGTTTGCGAGTCTTTTTACACTTTTCCAGTCCGATGAAGAGACAGACGCACAGATGGAACAAGATACATATGCTACCTTTTCAGATTCACTCTTTGGTATGTGTATGGTAAAGCTCTATAAGGAAGAACACTTACTTCCCTTCTACAAAATAAATTGCACCTTTTTAGTTGTGCTAAATGGCAAAAAAACCCACCAAGGACAGGACCCTGGGCAGCTGCCTTGTTTCATATGAGATCATTTGTCCATCTAGCTCAGGATTGCCTGCAGCAGGAATGACCAACCTATGGCCTTCCAGTTGTGGTTGGACTACAAATCCCATCATCCTGACCACTGGCCATGCTGGCTGGGACTCCAACAACATCTGCAGGGCTACTGATTAGACACCCCAACCTACATTTACTTCCAGTGGCTCTCTGGGGTTTCAGACAGGAGTCTTTCCCTGCCCTACCTAGAGATACAGTGGTACCCTGGAAGTCAAACGGAATCTGTTCTGGAAGTCTGTTCAATTTCCAAAATGTTCAGAAACCAAGGCACAGCTTCCAATTGGCTGCAGGAAGCTCCTGCAGCCAATTGGAAGTCGCGGAAGTCACATCGGACATTCGGGTTCCAAAGAACGTTCGCAAGCCGGAACACTCACCTCTGGGTTTGCGGTGTTCAGGAGCCAAAACGTTTGACTCAGTGGCATTTGGGATCCAAGGTATGACTGTACTTGGAACTGAACCGGAGATCTTTGGCAAGCAGAACATGTCCTCTGCTACTGAGCTGTAACCCTTCCACATGTATGCTGTTTAACAGTGCCTTGCTTACCTGGATAGTATACATCTTATAAAAGAGCAGTTTTTGTTGGTGAACAGATAGCTATTGGTTACTACCCTGGGGTCTGCTTGGAATAGTGATCACCCTTTGAGACAAGCCACGCAGAAGGGGAAGACTCTATCCTTAATAGATGGATGGGGATTGAAGCAGCAGATGTGATTCATTGTATGCAAGTGAAAAGTGAGGCACATTTGGACAAAAAAACGCAACCCTGCCGTGGTTCCCATGGTGCCAACCAGGATAGATGGCCAGCAGAGGAGGAAGAATGAGAGGCTGGGTGTGGCAAGAACTCAAGTGGTGACTTGGGAAAGGGTCCTGCTACAATATTGCCAGAAGATACCAGGGGTGCTGTCAGGGACTGTCCTGAGGTCTACACTGAGGAGGAATGGTGGGAGTCTTCCCCTCCCCCTGCTCCTGATCAGGATCCTGAATCTTCCCAGGAGCAGGAGGACAGTATAGATTTGGAACAGTGGTTTGCAGAGGGACATAGTTCAGAAGGCAGGAGCTGGGAAGTAGTGGATGGGGAACAGCTACGAGAAACAGCACTGGGAGAGAGAGAATTAACAGATTCACTGTCTCTGGGAAACATTCCTCCGCCCAGCCCAAGGACAAGAAGAGCCAAGGACAAGAAGAGGTGGCAGAACAGAAAGCACAGCGGTTGTGTGATCAGCTTACAAGACGCGGTAGTGACATGGGTGACTAGGGAGGAAGTGGGTGGGACCCTTCATTGGGAGCACCTTCATTCCTAGGAATGGATTCTTTGTTCTCTCGCTGTGATCATGAAAGTTTCTAACTGGTAAGAGACTCCTTTTCCTTTGTTCTGCTTACCTACTGCCAAGGGGGTGGGGTGGGGAGTTGGAGAAAGTTGATTCCCTGAAGTGCCAACTTGGATAAAATATGAGAGGGACCCCAGGGAATTCCTGCCACACATAATCAATCACAAGACACGGCGCCCACATACCATTTGAATGTCAATGCCCATCATTTGGGGTGGGGGTGGCCCTCTCAATTTTATTGGGGGTGGAGAGACCTTGGCCCCTAGGAGTTGGCTCTTATGCCAATGACACATAAGGCGAGGAGCCAGCTGTCCAAGATTTCCATGGTAGCTGAGGAGGCAGCTGACGAATAGCAAGGCTGCAGGCAGGTTCATCTTGCTGGCTTTCCATTGGCAGCTGGCTGATCACTGGGGGAACAGGATGCTGAACTCGATGGGCCTTTGGTCTGATATAGCAGGGCTCTCGTTATGTAAGATTCACCCTAGCCACTGTGCCCTTTCAGCTCTCAGTCCTCCTCTCTTCATGGCAGATTTTAAGAAATCAATTACTAATTTCAGACAGAAGCCGTTACATTTCAAAGCAGTAGATTCAAACCAGTTGTGATCTCAATATAAAGCTTCTCATCTCTGAAGAAGGAAGAATTTTACTATCGGGCACTTTATTCTCCATGTCCTCCAGAATTTGCTAGAGCCCGACTCCGTTTCTTTTGAGGAAACCATGTAACCATTTTACAAAAGGAATCCAGTAAATTTGTACAAATTTGAGTGCTTCATATCAACCACAGGGTTTTGGCTTGCCGGCCACAGTATTAGTATTACGCGGGGGAGACACCTGGTGTGTAACTGCTGCAACGAGCATTAACACACAACTTGAGTTTCACAGAGGCTATGCAAACACACATGAACAGAGCAGAGGTCTCTTTGGAGAGTTTAAAAATTATCAGTAGCAAAACAGCAAGTCTGAAAGTGCCAGAGGCAGGTTGGAACATCAAACGGCTGCAAGATTTAGTCCACGCAAGCTTTTCACTTAATCACAAGGCTTTAGGAAATAATAAAAAAGTCAACTAACAAACCAAGTGCAATCTATTTTTGCCTTTAGAGTGTGGAACTTTGACTAGACGGCCTCAGTTAAGATATCATACTTTGGGGAAGGTCTTTGCTTCAAAGTTGCAGACGGTGCAATAGAACTTTTATGCGACCCATTACGCCAAAGCCAGTATGCTCTAATGGGATGACTGCTACATCTGAGCACGGTAGAAATGGGCAGCTGTAAATTTCTGCTCAGATCTTTCGAGCCAAATGTAGGTTAAATGAAAGGAATAGGGAAATCCTTTTATGGAGATCACATTATTATAGCAGAGTCTTCGCCTTACTCCTTATCCCGGCATTGCCATTCTGATGTGGCAAACCCATATTTCGTAGTAAGTCTTGTAGGATAGTATCACAAAAAAGGGAATGAAAAGTGCTATAGTTTCCCTAGCATTGTTTAGGGAAGCATGCTTAGCACCCAAGTGAGTTGGAGACTCGCTTGAGATAAATAACAAAGGTGATGCAAAATTCCTGCCCACATTTGTGGTGTGTGCATGTGTGTAGCTGCTTATCTGGAAAACTCATACAGCTGCAGGGAATTCCACAGAGAAGACAGTGTCTATCTCTTTTTTTTGGTGCAAACTCCACACCTTGGGACTGGGCAAGGATGCCACTTTGAGAAGTAAGAAGAGTGAGACTTCCCCAATAGCTTATTTTGAGGGTGCCTCATTATGGGAACTCAAATTTATTGGGACCTAATCAATGGTACCTCCAGATATTGGGGGCGGGAGGGAAAATGGTCAGTACAATGAACCTCGTCTTATGATTTATTAATTGCATTTATATCACACCTTTTCTCCAAGGAGCTCAAGGTGGCACACATGGTCGTTGTCGCCCCTCCCCATTTAATTCCCACAACAACTCTGTGGTGTGCGTTAGGCTGAAGCAAGTAGAGCCAAGCAGGGATTTCAGCCCTGGTCTCCCACTCTAACCACTACACCACATTGCTTTTGCTTCTTCTGAAATTCTACCCAGAAAGCTGGATGGGGTCATTTAGTGCAAAAAAAAGGTTGTGGACTTTTTTCCCACCTACACGTGTGTCGTTAGTGGCTGTGTGTCAGTGACATCCATTGGGGCTGCTAGGGCATAATGCAGGAGGCCAGCAGTAGGGGGAGCTAGAGCCAATGGCAAGCAGAGTCAACTACTTTGAGCTTTGTTCCCATCTTCCTCCCTGATGAGCTGAGTGCAACACTGAGACTGAGGATGAAGCTGGCAGCCAGTGCTACCCCTAAACTGGTTGTAAGTAAGAAGGCAGGCAGGTGGGGGGGGGGCTAGCTGGAGACGCACAGAGGTTAGTGGGGCAGTACCTATTTTGCCCTAATGGACCCCCCCCCCACTTCATGTACGGTTCTTGTTTTTACCCTCTTACATAGATGTACACCTTAAAAAATATGAACAGATTGATCGCCATCTTCTTTTGGGAAGTTATATTAATGATGTTTCCATCAAAATTCTAAAGACTGGTGCTTTCTATTTAAAAGTTCACTATTTCAGTCCAGTGGTATTTGTTGCCAGTGGCCACAAAACACGACATCTATTTGTGGAAGAAGCACCATTTGCCTTAAAACGATTCTTGGTTTTACCAAAGTCCGTTCCTGAACACAGAAGCTACAGTCACTTGTATTCATCACCGACAGAGTTACTTGAGTCTGACAAGTTTGGCATGTGTACATGCGACATTCAGGGTCTATGTGCAGATCTGTGGTCTGACCATTTAATTTGGTTCCACTGCCCTTGCCTCAAAATGGTAGCCTGATGAAAACTAGGTATTCCCAAGAGCAGCTCTTCTCCAGGTAGAAACGGCACGCTTCCAAGAATCAAGGTCTTACTCTGCACAGACAGTAATCAAAGGAGACACTGCAGCTACTGTAAACACCTTTCACCCACAGTGCTTATGAAGCACTTTAGAAACTGAAACAGGATGTCCACAGAACGGTTGCTGAGGACAGACTAAAATACAGACCGCTGCACTATGCAACTGGCTGAGGGTAGGAAACACAGAGTATTGCTGTTGAGCTACAGTCATGGTTCTTGAGCAATAAAACGTATCTTCTCAGGACATGCAGCTAATGGCCAGGATGGCTCTCCTCATCACAAAGAGAAAGAAAGTCAACCCATCATTTCTTAAGTATCTACCTTAAGGACTGCCTTCCTCAGGTTACCTTGGGTACCACCTGAGCCCTTATATCCTAGCTCAGTCACTGAGGGTTCATCCATGCCTCCATTTGCCCCACTGTCTTTCCCCAGGAAAACCCATAGTTTAGCAGTGAATCAGAACAAATGGCAATCGGCTATTTGTTCTGGTTTAGCACTAAAGAGCAGGTTTTTCAGGGGAAAGTAGTGGGGCAAAGGCAAACCACTCAGCCCCATGCTTTCTAGGCACGGGGAAAGTGTGGCCAAGCCCTGAGATCATCCAGAGGAATGCTGTTGGTTGTCCCCCATGCTACCAGTAGCAGACCTTGGACTCAGCTATACAGCTGTATAGCTGAGTCCAAAGTCTGCTATTGAAGCTGCAAATAAAACATTTTAAATGTGCTGTAAAGTGCAATATACAAGTGTGATACTAGATGGCGAAGGTGAGCTCAATATATTTTTCAATATATTTTTTCAATAAATATATTTTTCAATAAATTTTTTAAAAAGCATTTTCACAGCGGTTTTTTATATGTGTGTAGATTCCACCCTTGAGGTCTCAAATTTCAGTGGTGTCCTTTGCGACGCCAAAATATAGCACCCTCCACTGGCAGCACCTCCGAGGCTTCTCACCCAATGCAGCTGAATAGCCCCCCAAATCTGTGCTCCCTCGGATCCGCCTCTGATGTTACAGACCCCTGACTGGCTTCAACTTGTTCTTGGGCACTGAGTGCTACTAGTCCAATGCCATGGAACACTCTTCTGGCACAGATCTGACAGACAATCCTTACCTTTTGACACTTGGCCGTCTCTTGAAGATCTTTTTAGGCCACCAGGCCCTCACAGTCATTTAAAACCTTCTTGATTAGTCAGTCATTTAATAATTGTTTTGTACTGAGTTAGTGGTGTTTTATGTATTTTTGTATACATATTGTTATAGAAATAAATATATATTATTAAATGAATAAATACTAATTTATTTGAATATATAGATGTTAAAAGAACTTAAAATGCTGATGAATTTCCACTATGTTTTATTTAATTAAAAAAAATATAACAATCTAATGTGGAAATGTGGAGAACTGAATTTAAGACTGGGAAAATGGGAAACCAAAACTGACAGATTTGCCTATTCCCTAGCTGCCCTACCAGACACTGTCTTTGTTTGCAGAATATTAGCAGCATGGGCACCAGAAGCCACAACTATTAGATCTCCCTATATCACAAACTGTTCACGAAACTGTGCCTCGTGCTTTCTAGCTGTTTTACTTGCCTCCTTGTTTCTGGATATAATGGCATCTTTATGGAAAGGCTTTGAAACTGCATCTCAACCGGCATATTTTCCTGCTAATGTAAATTTAAATGTTAACCTTGAGAATGCAACTACTAATTTTCTGTGGGAGCCTCTATTTCTGTCCTGAATGGAACAAGTTTTACAAGGCATATGACATTCCAATAATGTGCCACTCAGCCACTTAGAGGCATTGTCAGAATACAGAGATCTGTATCCCCCTGCTTTCCCTTCCTATTCCTGCCTTCCCTTGAATTGCAATAAGCCAAAATACAAAAAAAAAATATAATAATAATTATGGTGAATGGAACTGAAGTCGGCTAAGGCTGGCAGGAAAGGAAGATCAGCTCCCTGAAATCGTATCATACAACCTGACCCGCAGCCATGACATGGTTCACGGTGATTGTTTACATGCTTCAGTACAAGAAGCCTCTCCAAAGTATTTCTTTGAACAAATAAAATGGACGTTTGCATAAATCTATGTTCAGATAGCAGGTCTGTGAGGTTCATTTACAATAGCTCCTACAAGAAAGAGCGAGGAGTTATTCATAACATTCAAAAAGGCATTGGGCGGAATCCAGGAAAAGCTAGTTGTGACTACTGAAATGGGACTTGGCTGTGATGAACTAAAATCCTATTTATTTCCGTGAGTCTCAACTGTGACAAGTTTTTTCTGGGTTGTGGGGCCATAGCTAATAATCAACTAACCATAATTCCATCTGATAGCTAAGAAGAGCGATGCAAATGGCACTCAAAACGGAAGGAGGGGGAGTATGCATGTTGAGATCACACATCTCAACGGAAAAAGGAGACTTGCAGATCTTGCCTCACACAAGAAGCAGGGCAAGTGGAGGCACAAGTCCCTCTCATGGTTGATGCCCTCTACTTCCCTGAAACGCCAGTGCCTTCTTCATTGCGAGCCAGTGTGGTGTAGTGGTTAGGAGTGATGGGCTGGGACCTGGGAAACCAGTGTTCAGGCCCCTACCCAACCATGAAGCTCACTGGGTGACCTTAGAAAAGTCCCCATTCCTCAGCCTACAGGGTTGTTGCGAGGGAGGAAATGGGAAGGAGAAGAAGAAACATATACGTCTCCTTAAGCTTCTTGGAGGAAAGGTAGGATGCTAATGTTACATTAAAACAAAAAACAAAGAACAGACAAAGATACCAGAAGAAGAGAGCCAGTGTAGTACAGGTACCAAGGGACTGATTTGTGGACCAGAAACGGTTTACATTTGTCTATTGAGAAGACGGTAGCCTTCCACAAGGTGGAGTGTTCAACAAGTCTTTGATGGATGAGTCCTTTTCCCAGATTGCATCTGTACTGGAAGTATTTTAAAACTGTTTTTATATATATGGAATTGCTTTCAAATGTTTGCACTGTTATTAGATGTGACGTTGTTTTAAACTCTTTTATGTCTCGAACTGTTTTTACATTTTTATGGCTCTGTTTTATAAATGTATATTTTATTGCTGTAATCTGTTCTGGGACCTTATGGTACAGGCCTGGTAAGAAATCTAATAAAGCAAGCAAGCAAACAAACAAGATTCTATACATATGATCCATATGATTCTAATTATACCCAAAGGTAAGATTTTGAGACCTTTCTGAGGGCTGATTTAAAATGAGGGGGAGTGGACATTTTAGTATGCCAAGGCTGCATTTCCTCTCCAAATCTGTGGTGTTGATTTCTCTCTGGAAAGAGTCAAGAACATTTGCAGCCCTAGTCTTGATACTGAGGGCCAAGGTGATGATGCAAAAGATATAAGCTAACAGGGGGTCACACCTCCAGAGTGTCAGTATTTTGCAGGAGGGCTTCCAGTGCATACCGGAAAGGCAAGTTTGCTCAATTAAAGTGGGTTAAAGGACTCTGTCGCCAGGGAGCAACAAATCTATTTAAGAAACAAACAAAAACAATTTTTTTATGGTTAGGAAAGTGACCGGAAATGCGCCGAAAAGTGTGAGCAGAACTAACAATCAACAGAAAGGTGTATAATCACTGTGCAAACAAAGGAGAACGACTACTCAGTATTGACTGGACATGGTCTAACCTCTGCGTAAGCTTTGTGCAAGCAAATCAGGATGGATGCTCAATAAGCAAGTCATCTGCAGAAGCCCCCAGTCTTGAGTGCTACTCATTTATGCCTTAGAACTAGAGCTGGAACCAGGCCACCTTCCCCCACTTTCGCCTATGCTGGCATGGCAGCTAATGGCAGATTCCGCCTGCAGTCCCTTGCGTGCCACCTGAAAGGACAGAAAGGTCCCAAATCCCAGAGCACTGGTACAAAGCGATGCTGGCATTTTGTAGGAGTAAAGGGAATGGCGTGTGTAGGTGTGCTAATGCATTTGAAATGGCAAGAGGGCCTGAGCAGGACAGTCCCGTTCCACCTGTCCTACACAGGATGATGCCTCTTCAGCTACAGCACAGCAGGCCTCTGTGCCAGGGACCAATGCCCTGTTGCAGTGCACAAAGAGTGCCGGGGATACTTTTCAAATGGTATTTGAAAGCTTTTCTGCCATATGCTTTTTAAAAAAACCCCACCTCTGTTATCCTACATGGATACAGCATCATATTTAACAAATTTATTGAGCCTCGCGAGAAAGCTCAAGGAGCCATTCAAGCCCACCTAATCCACACAACGGGGCTAAGAATGATTCAATGCATATAAAACATCTTCAGCAAAAGTTTATCCACACACTTTGTATAGGCTTGGTTCACACGATCGCTGCTGAGGTGGAAAATGGCAGTTTGGGAATTTGGAAAGCGGTGTCAGGTAGGACCATTTACATGAGCTATGTTATTATTCAGCCCATATCTGGAAGCAAGGTAAAACCATTGTAAGGCATGCATACCTTTCCTTTATTTCATGATACTATGAATGTTTTGTACAGCCTGTGGTATTTTACTAGAAAAAGAGGAGCTGGAACTCACCATGAACATCTCCCTCATTCTCTTAGAATGGCAATGGTGCTCACCTGAGAGGTGCTGGAGTTGAGTTATGACAAGTTCTGGCTGGAAAAAAAGCCCTGCCTATAGCACAGGGATTGGGAAGACATGATCCCCCGTATATTGCTGGACCACAGCTCCCATTATTTCAGATCACAGGCCATGAAGTTTGAAGTTCCTGGTGCACAAAATCCAACATCTGAAGGACCACAGGCACCCCATACCCATTTGACTGTGTGTGTGTGTGTGTGTGTGTGTATTTGTATTATCTGAGTATCAACCCCATAGTATTTTTGTTGCTGAATTTCAGAGGAAACTGATTGTATCTCAATTGTTACTAAATTATGAGCAAAACGTATGCACTTCTTTTACTTTTACTCCCCTCACTGCAGGAAAAAGTAAGCAGTGAAGGGGGAGATCATATTGTTTTTTGAGTGTGGGAATTCTCCTCCTTACCCTGGGTGAGAAAAACCATCTTCTGAAGGTTTCTCAGGATCATGGGAGATTCTGCATTCAAATAACGGAGGGATTCCCCTTTGGTTGCTCAGTACTTATGCAATTTGGGGCAAAAGAAGGGCAAAGGAGGGAACGTTGGCAATCCCAATTCATTTCCCCAATCCCTAGCAACTTTGGCCAAAAGAAATGAGAGACAAATAAGGTCCAACAGGCTTTCTATTTTACTTTACTGCTAAAAATCTAAGCATAATTTCCTTTGAAGGTGCATCAAAATAGAAAATTAACTGAGTAAGAAACTTAGGGTGTGAATGCATTTCATGTGTCTTTTGATATTTAAATAGCAGTTTGGGGTTTTTTAGGGGGGCAAGTATAACCCTTTCCTCCTGTACTATGGTTCCAACAAAAAGCACCCCACCAAAGTTATTCTTCCCGAAAAGTTGACACAGGTTTGTTTTGTGGGGGTTGGTCTTCTTTGTACAGGTATACCACAGATTTTCCAAAAGGAAATAAAGTAAACAGACAATAGACTTATGTCTTAAACGCCACTGACAGGAAGAAAAAGTAAGCAGTTTATTGACTGAGATGCTTATAAGCAGGTGTGGCACAAAACCTAACTTACCTCAGGTAATCTCTGCGGCAGAGAATGAGATTTGCCTTTGTGTAAAGTGTTGATCCAACCTCTCCCAGGCGACAGTCGCAGCAGGCGCACTTTAGACAATCTTCATGCCAGTACTTATCCAAGGCCTTCAAAAGGTATCGGTCCTTAATCTTCCGGTTGCAGCCAGCGCAGCCCTTTTGCTTCCCTTTCGGCTGGACGGATAACATTGGCACACCTATGAACAACAAAGCACACCCATGAGGACATTACAGGGAACGTTACTGAGCAGGTTCCTGCTAGCTCTCTGCGGAAATCCCCAGTACAGAATGCTGGCAGGTTCTTGGTGTTTTATAGCCGGTTGTCCACTAAGTGAACAGACAATCTGAGTCCCATTTTTTTGCTCTGAGCAGCACAATTAGTTGCAGGGATATAGCCATAATTTGCCCCCATAATCAAATTGGCTTGACACCATGGAATTTGCTTACATCAAGGGTGGGCAACTTGCGGCTTTCCAAATGTTGTTGAGCTCCAACTCCCATCAGTCTCAGCCAGCATGTCCAACAGTCATGATGGGACCTGGAGTCCAAGGACACCCAGATGTCCACAGGTTGCCCACCGAGTTGAGGTTAACCTCTCTGCTACCTCTACTGATTCTTCTGCCTGACTTCCAGAACTACTCCAGTGAGTCTGATCAAAAAGCTTCATTAAGGGGGGGGGGGACATTTCAGAAGACAGGCTTTATGCAGACCCTTCAGACTTTAATTTTTGTTGATTGGCATGATCAACTTGTTGCAACTTTTTGAAAAACCGTCAAAATAAAATAGAACAAGGAAAAAGAGGTAAGTAGCCTCTCCCATTGATCAGGGAACCAAGAGCTGCTGGGATGTTGCACCTTTTGCCTCTCAAGATAAACATCATTGCGAGGAGAACACCAGCCTGTCCCCCTTCATTGGGCAGAGAAGGAAAAGCTGCAGTCAGAAGCTGAAAGGCAGCAACAATGACCCATAAGCTGAGGCAGGGCCACTGAGCCACTTTCTGGATAATGTTGGTGTTGTTGTACCCTACCTGGATGAAGCTGGGGTGGCTGGGGCTGCACAGCCTGTCCAGGTAGCTGGAGTCAACCCAAGTATTGGGGAGTGGGCAGCTGGGCAGCTTCACCCAGGGCTGCTACTGAAAGGAGTTATGCTAAGGAGGCTGGAGGCGAATTCTTCAAGCATCTGATAATGTTTGGCCAAGGTCAAGTAACAGTTGGCCAGCTGACAATATTTGGTCAATTGACTGGCATGCTAATCCTAGATGCTTCCCTGGAGCTTCAACCATCAAGGTCAATTGCTGGACCTTGGTCAATACCTGAAGCTGTTTCCGAATGTAGTGATAAAGTAGTATGCCTCTCAGCATGTCATGAGAAAAGGTATCACATGGGCATTCTACAAGAACAGCCTTTTCTGCAGTGGCTCCCCGTTTGTGGAATGCTCCCCCCAGGGAGGCCTGCCTGCTGTCTTCATTATGCATCTTTAGGTGCCAGGCAAAAACGTTTCTCTATAACCAAGCCTTTGGCTGATTAAATATTCTTTGGCATTTTAAATGTGTTTCTCTTTGGTTTGTTTGTCTGTCTGTCTGTCTGTCTGTTTGTTTGTTTTATGCATTTTGTGTTCTCATTTTGTATTTTTATGCTGTGAACCACTCGGTGATCTTCGGACTAAAGGCAGTACAGTAGTACCTCGGGTTAAGTACCTAATTTATTCCGGAGGTCCGTTCTTAACCTGAAACCATTCTTAACCTTAAGCACCACTTTAGCCTCCCGCTGCTGCCGTGCCGCCAGAGCACGATTTCTGTTCTCATCCTGAAGCAAAGTTCTTAACCCGGGGTACTATTTCTGGGTTTGCGGAGTCTGTAACCTGAAGCATATGTAACCTGAAGTGTATGTAACCCGAGGTACCACCGTATACAAATTTAATAAATAATAGTAATAATAATAATGATACCCATTCTGAATACTATTCTTTTATTCTTGGGGTGATCCCAAAAAGTCCCATTACATACACATGAGATACAAAGAAGAAAGCAAACAGCACTGTCAAATTCTGGTTGCAGTGGATCCATATATAACTATACCCCAATTATAGCAGAGTAAGTAAGTTAGCCAACTGTGTGTGATGATTTCCAGGGTTTGTGTTTTGTTTCTTACAAAATAATCGTTTTTTCTCTTGCCCCCGGTAGCAAATGTCTTTGCTCCTACTCCTGAATATTTAGGAACCATCAATATCCCTGTTAAAAATGCTTGTTTCCTTGCACTAAAAACAAACTCAACCCCAATGCACTTATTTGGCCTGAGATGAGGAGAGAAGGAAATGGTTGCTAGTAGGACAGTCAAAGGAAAAACTCTCTTGCCAAGTTGAAGTAGTTTTCAGACCAAAGCAGGATATATTATGGAATTATTAACAGACCCTTAACCATAGTGGTTCTAGTTAATCCCGCTATGGCAAGTGACATTTTATGCTTTCCTTAAAAGCAAGGGTGACCTGAGGGTAGCAAATGCTCAACACATAAAAACCGCCACTCTTACAGTAATAATTGCTTTGTCAGAACTGCAAGCGGACAACAACAGCACTTAAGACACTTCAAGACAAACAGGGAGGTATTGATCCATTCGTTATCAAAAATGGCCTCAGTACTATGGAGACAGGTCAAGTAATGTTCAAAAACCCTTGAGACTTAAAAAGAGCCCTCTTCACTGAGCCTGCTGGAGTCACAAAAATCCACTTTCAGTGTTAATGCCAGCAACTTTTGACTTTTTTTTTTTAAAAAAAAGCCTACCAAACTCATATTACTAAGGAAAAATACAACCATGTTCTCAAAAGACAGCACACAATCAATAGTGCCACTCAAAATATGTCTGTGACTCGAAATATATGGATGCATGCATAGGCATTACACAAGATCTCCCCTGGGTAGCTCCCTGTTATTATTTATTTGTCAACTGTGTGTATCCTACTCTTCCGCTAAGGAGGTCAGAGTTGCACACAGGATCTAGAGAGGTTTGGAGAATTTGTCCTTTGCAAATTCTTCCGATGAACTGACCTGATCCACAGCTTCCAAAGTAAGGTGTGGGACAGAGTGTAGCTATCCTTCAGATTTCACGCTCCCCCAGATGTAGTTCTTGTGCTAAAAAAATGCATTTACCCAGCCGTTACCTGACCAGTAACGCTCTTGCTTGATCGTATTTTACGGACAATTATTTATTTTTACTGAGTGCTGTTGTGTTTTATCAATGGTATTTCTCTTTTGTAAATGAAAAGCTTTAATAATAATAATAATTATAAGAAGTCCACATTTTCAGATAAAATACCGTATTTTTCGCTCGATAACACGCACCTGACCATAACACGCACATCATTTTTAGAGGAGGAAAACAAGGGAAAAAAAGATTCTGAATGAAACAGTGGATGTATCATTTTGGTGCTTCGTGCTGTGGCCACAGACATGTGATTTGACGGTGAGTTTGGGGTAAGCCAATGCAAAAATCCTGAGAATCCATGTGGATCTGTGCTTTGTAATCACAGCAACCAAAAACAGCTTTTACAACTTTGTAAACAAAGCAACCGAAAACAGAAGAGGGTGGGCAATAAGACCCTGAGGCAGAATGCAGGAAAGCAGCAGCCTCCTCTCTGCAGCGCGTGATCTGATTTTTGCCTGATTTTTGCCCCTGCACTCGGGCCAGTCGGTTCCAGGGACCACACATTCGCTCAATAACACGCACAGACATTTCCCCTTACTTTTTAGGAGAAAAAATGTGAGTGTTATAGAGAGAAAAATACGGTATGTTTGAATACACATAGTTTTGAGTAAATAAGTTTAGAAATGTGTGTTTTGTGGCAATACTTCACAAATACATACTTTGATGCACTGTTCTTTTTCAAAAGCTTACACATGTATGTATCAATGTGCAAATGGGACAGAACAGACTTAGGAATGAATGTACAGATTGGACTGAAACATATTGCCTCATGACCACCCGGTCAGCTCCAATGCTGTACAGGGAGCTGAATCCAACTTTCTCTTTACTGAGTTCATCAGTCTACCCTCTAACTGTACAGCCATTGTCTGCTTATGGATGACTTTGTCCATGTATATTTAGGCATGATCCCAAGTAAATTAGCTTAAAAGTTCCAGTGAAATCAATAGGATTATTTTCAATTAAATCTGCTTTGGAAAGGACTCAGGAGTCCATTTGCAGCTGCATTGCTGCATTTACCGTGATATTCAATAATTTTAGTTTGGCTAATAAAACCAACAGCCCATTTCCCACAGAGTATGGTCTTCAATTAGACGGCCTACTGGGTGTCTTCCAATTCTAAGACTCCCTCCATATGAGACCAATAGTGAAGTGGAAAATGCTGAGACAGGACTTGAGACCGGACAAAGAAAATTATCTGCCTCTTATAGGTTGCATCAGTTACCACCAGAACCGCTACATGGACAGCTGAGGGATGCCAAAGCTGGCACAAGACACTCCGAAACTATTGACCCAAGAAGTGTCCATGTAAAGGAACAAATGCTTTCTTACTTCTCACAGTTGAACCCAAGGTATGTCTAACACGGGCCACTTTGTATCAGACTTTATGACATTGAAAGCCAGTTCAATAAATAAAACCCAGTAAGCACAGACCCATATAGGGATTGGGATTTTTGTTAGGAGTGGCGTGAGATACTTAGCATTTCTCCAAAGCTAAGAGTGCAGCCATCCATTACAAAACGAAACAAACAAAAACAGGGTTGCTGTTGGGGAGGTGTAATTCAGTTCATATTTTGTCTTGGCAGCATCTTGCAGTGAGCAATTGCCTCCCAGTGGCACCAAAATCTGTGGGGTAGGAGTCAGAAAGCACTCAGTATGACGACTCCGGAGCATGTGGTGACTTTTATTTATGGGCTAGATTTTTATCCCACCTGTTTTGAAAGGTCAGGGCAGCACCCTCACAACTGTTACATTTCTCAAACACACACACACTGATCTTGATGATGCCTCCCTCCCCTTGTCTCCCCTGAACAGAAGACACGGCTTTGCTGGATGCTTACAAAGATTTCTGGGGCAACCCCTGCCATTTGCATGGCGTAGCAGACAATGGCTGCAGAGCAAGGCAGAAATATTTCAAGGGCAGAGGGTCACCAACAGGACTGATCCACCAGCCTTCAGAAGGCAGCAGAAGGTACTTTTGAAGCCATGTCTTCCCTCCAGCCAGTGTCCAGGTTTTTGGCTTGACCTCTGCCTCACCTGAACACGACTACAGCACCTATATCTGCTACTATGCGAAGAGGTACCACAATCAGAGCCCATTTCCTTGGGAGCCCACCTGCGGCAGGGCAGTTGTTTGGAAGAGAGGATTTCAGCAGCCGTAGCTTTGTAATGCAAGATATACCTACTGAAAATCTCTCTTCAATCAAACACAACTTTTTAAAGGTCCCCTTTTGTATTAGGCACCCTACACAAAGGTATTAAAACTCTTTTCTGTTACCAGAGAAGTGGCTCACCTACAGAAGATCTTGGGTTTCACTTCCAAATTTTGTTCACCTTTTGTTACTTTTGCCAAAATAGATTTGCCCCCCCCCCAATCTAAATTTTTGACTCCTTTTCCGTTTGGGGTGGGGGAAATGCAGTAAGCGCTGGAGCCAACTCTTTGAACGATAACAGGCTGTCTAATTCCAACATCCTGAAAGGCTTCATTATACCAATCATCCCACCCCCTCCTCATCCAGTTTGAGACACGTTTTGGGAGGGCTTCTCGACTCCTGTCAAGTGAATCAGCATTCTGGCAATTTCATCCAAATCTGGAATAAAATCTCATTTCAAAATGTCAACAAATTGCATGCAGGGGAGTGAGATCCATTTTCAAAATAGAAGCTTTAGTGGAAATATTCGTTTTCATTAGCTAGGTTTGGAAAGGAAAAGAGAAAATAGTTGCCGGGATGACAGTCAAGCACCCAATATAAGTTGCCACCAGTGTTGTGTTGAGCTGCTACTGAAGTTCATATAGGCTGAAATGTTATGTCAAAGGGCATGAGGGGATCTTTCCTAGTCTGGGTATAGTATTATTGAGGGCCTTCTCAGTGCTGTTACCAGACTCTGGATCTCCCTCCCTGGAGAAGCTAGACTTGCTCCCTCCTTGTTGTCCTTCACCAGCAAGTGAAGAACCTCTTGTTCCAACACACTTTTGGAAATTGACTGCTTTTAATGAAAGGGCTGGTGCCATGCTGTTTTTATTGTAATTTTTTAATATATGTATATAGTTTTCATTTTATTAATTTTTAATTGTGTGTTTTTAGCAATTCTTGTTTTTATCTGTAAGCTGCCTTGAGTCCTGTCAGGGAAAAATGTGGAGTACAAATAAATATTTATTAATGGTGCAGGCATTTGACAGAAGGAGGCCCACAGAGAAGGCATCAGCACGACTTCACCAGCACTCAGGCATGAGAAAAGTCTCATCGAGCTTCATTCCTCTCTTTAAAAATAAAAATGGAAGAATCCATAGTAGCCTTTCATTTTTCGATGGGGGCAGGTGGGTGGCATTGAGGCTGTGAATGCATTACCATTCCCTCCACCTTCAGTATGGTGCCACCATATAACGTTAGCCACAATCCTTTCGTAGCCTGTAGCTTCTTGAGAAATAATAATAATAATAATAATAATAATAATAATAATAATATACTGCCCTTCATCCAAAGATCACAGGGTGGTGTACAATATAAAAACACAGAAATGCACAATATAGTAACTAACAAAAACAATACCCTACCCAGTTTAAAAGACCATTAATTGGCTACTTAAGTAAAGGTATGGGAGAAGAGGAGCTTAGCAAAGCTCCATCACTACACACTCTCTCTCTTCTCTACCCAGAGAAGCAATTGGCTTGAACAGAATTCATGGACAAATTCAAGCCAGGTAAAAAACCTCAAGGAGGGTGTGGAGGGACTGCGGAGGAGATCAGCTAGAGAAAGTAAGAAGGCTGCATTCAGCCCATGGCCCTGTGAGTCCAGAAACACAAGTTATGGATGGCATTAAACTAGGTTAAGGCTGTGGCTACAGTTGTTTAGTTTCCCTTCCTACACACACAAGTGCCTTAACGTCAGACAGCGGAGAATTTCAAACATGTGTAAATGTGAGTGGACATAAAATAGCTGTAGTTTTACTCTTGGGAGATGTCACACCTTAACCATGACTTTTTTTTATAAAATTGTGACTGGCATGTACCTTCACTTCCTCCCCCCTCCCCCCTCCAATCCATAAAAGTCTCCTTTTAGAACAAATGATAAAAAGCTGAATTAGAACAAGAGAAGGAAACACTTTTAAGAATGTGGAAATTGGTCATAGGCAGGTTTCTTGCCTCCAACATACCTAGCAGACAAAAACAATTCGGATTCTTTACTATCCATTTTAGAGACACAATGGTCTTCAGAAAGGCTTATGAGACAGGTAAAAGAGGGACACTTTCTGATTTTTCTTCTTCTCCCTTCTAGTTATTCGTGAAAAAGATCTCTCTCTTTTTTTTTGCAGTTATCTTTGCAAGATAAAACACACACACAGACACATTTGGTCAGTTTTCAGCAGGGGGTTTTCTAATGAAAAAAAGCAACCGTTTCAGAGATCATATGATGTTCAAAGCCGCTATTCCCACTCAGATAATAACGAGCAAGGTCAACCCGTGCCAGTCGGGTTCAGTTTTTTGAAATTACATTTTGGTCTGGAATGCTTTTCTCCCCGACACCCGAGCCAACCTGGAGATGGAACAAATAGAGATGGAGAAAAGTTGGGGCTGTAATTAGCTGGCAACTGGTTGATGTGGGAAGGGCACTGAGAAACAAATTTCAAAACTGCCGGCATTCATCACTGCGGATTCCTCTGGCAAATAACAAGCGAACGTTGTCTCTGTGGCATTGTAACTTTCCAGTCCTACGCCTCTGGAGACATGGCTCAGAGCAGGTAAAACCACTGTGCTTATTCTTTTTGAGGGCTGCTCCAATGCCACAGTAGGGACACGGGTGGCGCTGTGGGTAAAAGCCTCAGCGCCTAGGGCTTGCCGATCGAAAGGTCGGCGGTTCGAATCCCCGCAGCGGGGTGCGCTCCCATTGCTCGGTCCCAGCGCCTGCCAACCTAGCAGTTCGAAAGCACCCCCGGGTGCAAGTAGATAAATAGGGACCGCTTTCTAGCGGGAAGGTAAACGGCGTTTCCGTGTGCAGCTCTGGCTCGCCAGAGCAGCGATGTCACGCTGGCCACGTGACCCGGAAGTGTCTCCGGACAGCGCTGGCCCCTGGCCTCTTAAGTGAGATGGGCGCACAACCCCAGAGTCTGTCAAGACTGGCCCGTACGGGCAGGGGTACCTTTACCTTTACCAATGCCACAGAATTTCCACAGGGAAACGACTGCCCATAATCTGCATATACGTCATCACATGTGCAATAATGAGTCACGTGTGCATGCTGCTGTGTATCCACAGGTGAGAAGCTGCAGCTAATGGGAGCTTCTCGCCATGTATATGTTGTACACAGCAAAGTGTATCTGTCACAACACATGGCTCAAAAATTTGTCCTGCTTCCGCTAGAAGTTGGACACTCAGTGTCACTGTTCCCATGCTATGGAATACTCTTCCAGCAAAGATTTAGCAGTCATCCTCGCTAATGCTCAGACAGAGGGAATCTTCGAAAAGGTAGGGAATGAGGACCACACAACTATGGGCGAGTCAGTTTGGCATCTATACCAGGAAAGATCCTAGACAGATAACTAAACAGTCTGTGAGTGCTTAGAAAAGGATGCTATGATTATTAAAAGCCAGGATTGGTTTCTCAAAAAAACATGATGCCAGACTCATCTTATTTCTTATTTTTGATAGAGTTACAAGTTTGGTGGATCAGGGGAATGCTGTGGGATGTAACATGTCTTGATTTCAGTAAGGATTTTGACAAAGTCCCCCATGATATTCTTGTGGAACAAATCTGGTAAAATGTGGGCTAGACAATGTTACTGCTGGGTGGATTTGTAGCTGGTTGACTGACTGAACCCAATGAGTGCTCACTCATTATCCTGGAAACAGTGACAAGTGGAGTGCTGCAGGGTCCGGTGATGGGCCTGCGGTTCAACATATTTATTAATGTATTGAATGAAGGAGCAGAGGGGATGCTCATCAAATTTGCAAATAACACCAAACTGGGAGGGGAAGCTAATATCTCAGAAGAATTCAAGTTGTTCTTAGCAGATTGGAGAACTGGGCCCAAGCTGACAAAATGAAATTCA
Source organism: Podarcis melisellensis (assembly GCF_964234715.1). Taxonomy (NCBI): domain Eukaryota; kingdom Metazoa; phylum Chordata; class Lepidosauria; order Squamata; family Lacertidae; genus Podarcis; species Podarcis melisellensis. The sequence goes on along the minus strand of NC_138528.1, from coordinate 69,116,805 downwards.
ATAGGGACAAGTGTAAGGTTCTAACTTTCTGATGGCAACGACTGTTCGACAGTAGAACAGACTGACTCAGAAGGTAGCGTCTCCTTCATTGGAGGTTTTTAAACAGAGGTTGGATAGTCATCTGTCATGGATTATTTAGCTGTGATTCCTACATTGTAGAAGATTGGACTAGAATGATCCTTTGGATCTATTCCAACTCTACAATTCTATGATACTATCTCCTGAATACTTAAAAGAAATGCTATAGGCCTATTCGGTTGTAAAAAAATAAATTCAGGATGAGTTAATCATCCTTATGATTATTTTATATAATTTTATGGTATCTTATGATTTATTTGTATATACTGTTTTGCACTGCCTTATGCGTGGGCGGTGTATCAATAGAAATAAGGTGGATGCTCATTCCAACATGGAAGTGCTTTCAAGTTCAGAATGTTGTTAGCATTTAAAGCAGCCCCTGGCAAGAAACAGAAATATTCAGCATAGAAATATAAAGGCTGCAGTCATCTCTCCATTTCCAGCAACTTGGTGATCACCACAGTCCTTGCAAGTTAGATAAAGTGAGGGCCCACCTATTATCATTCTGATAATTATTATTCCGAGACTTGTACAGACAATTCTGTAAGAGACCCCTACCCATATGCAAATAGAGTGCTCAGGAATTAATTTATGCCATGGTTGAATAGGGTTGGGCAACCTTTTTTTCTGTGAAGAGACACATTTCCTTACAGTAATCTGTTAGGGGCCAGCTCTTGGCACTGGACAGCTCCAGAGGCATACAGATCTAGATTAACTGATCCGGAAAGAAAAGCAACTGGTTTCAATTTGCATCATGGCTACCCAAGACTGGAATTTCCAGTTCCACACTGGCCTTCTCAGAAGTGAGTCCTGCAGGGTTTGAATGGGCTATGGCTGATGGTTTGTTGTTGTTCTGTTTCTGTACAAAGGGCAAATAAAACTACTATTCTGGAAAGCACCTGAAAGCAACTCCTTTCTGACTTTAATGCCACAAACATAAAACAGCAGAAGCCTACTATTTGATCTCAGGTAGCTAGGGGAAATACTTTTTGACCTCCAGTCATGCTTTTATATGTGTCATTTTTTAATATATTCAGTGTTTTGTGTTACATTGTACATTACTTCAAGATGCATCATAGCAGGTGATTCAAAAATAAATGGATAAAACATAGGCTGCATGTCATTGACCAGTGGGTAATGGTAAAGAATCCCCAGTCTTCAGGAGTGAAGGGTTTTCAGATCAGAAGATGGCGTTTTGGCACAGACTTGGTCTCCCCGCATCCCTTTCTCTAGGCATGAAAGCACTGCACTGCCAAGATTCCCCAGGGCAAGGGAAGACTGCTAAACCAGCTTGAGATCTGCCCTGCACATAATTGTCCTCCATAACATACGCATTCAAAAGCCTCGTCTTTGGTTGGAATCGGAAGATTTCGATTCCTTCCACCTTCAGCAGTCATCCAAAGCCATAAGCCCGGAAAGGAAGGTGAGGGAAAAGTTTATTGCATGCTGTTATGTGTTATGTGGTGTTTTATCAAAAAGAAATAAACAGCCTGCCAGAGGTACAATTCCACACGGAGAGAATAAGGTAATACTAGAAATGAAACCACGTATTTGCAGTAACAAACTGATACTTGCTTGTTTAAATATGTGATCTAGACGTATTACACAGAAAATGTTGATTGAGGAAGAAGGCTGGTTTCCAGGTTCCTGTTTCATACACACACAAACACAAATGCCAGCAGGTGGGGGCACCTTTTTCTTAAGATCAGTGGATGAACTTTTTCTATTTTTGGTGACCAGTCTCCTCCCCCCCCCCCTTGTCCTTTCAATTTAATAGACTCGCTGCTGGTAAAAACAAAAAACAAAACCTGTTTGGAGCGCTCACGGCTTCAGCGTACATTAAAAAAATTATGGACACCACCTCTGGTCATACTGAAATTTACGAGGGTGTCTAAACAGGCTGTTATTGTACTGGGTAAGCTAGACTTTACCGCCGTTCAAAGAATGACAAACTGGCTTTAATCAGCCTAGGCCTTCCATGGCAAGAGCGTTCTGTTTGAGTCACGCCACTAGCACCCAACTTTGTTTTAAATTGGCTTTTTGAGGTGGCCTTGAAAAGGTAAAACCATTTGCATGTCCCTTCCATCGCACGAGGCCAAAAACATGCCTGAGACTTAGAGCAGACACAGGAAGGGTTGCTTGCCTGCACTGCACAGCCACACAGATTCCCTAGACGTCAAGCGCAAACACCCCAGTGTCGTCTGCTCTGGAAGAGGGTTGCCACTGCTATCTGAAAAGCATGGAAATTCACCATCTCATTTCTTTAATGCAACTCTAAAGGTTAATTGGTCTGTGAAAGAGTAATGTGGGACTGCTGGCTAATGAAAGACGCCTCGAGGCTTCCCTGCCTTCTTGTGTTTTATAGGAACGAGTCCAGAGTTGAGCCCGCTGTCGAGATCGCCACAATCTCAGTCGCTCTCAATCACCTCACAATCAACGTGGATTTTTTTTTAATAAAAAAGGGGGGTTGGGGAAGGGAAATGCCTCACATTAAAGTAGCAGTAGCTGAAGGCAGTTTAGTTCCACCTGTATTTTATGCCTTGTTAGAAGGGGCTCCGTCGAGTGCGGCAAACTGGCTTCCTCATTACCACCGCGCAGAACTAAAAGCAGGCCTAATTAAAGAAGCGTGCGAATATTCTGTGTGGGAAAAGACGGCCTCCCACATCCCATAAGGGGATCCAGCCAAAATCTTCAATTTGCCAGTTATGACAGCTAATTAGTTATTCTATTCAAAATCTTTGCTTTAAATAAAAGAACTAATTATACACAAAGGTCAGTCCTCCACCTCCTGTGAAGCACACATAATTGGCTTATTTCCCCAACATTGTGTGTGTTTTACACAATGCTTTCGGGCAGATGGCTTTAACTCTTTCCGGCTGCAACTCAAGTTGGAGCGGTTTCCACCCCCAAGACTTGTATGTGAATCCTAATAGCCACTCTTTTTTTTCTTTTTTCTACTCAAATGTATCTCAAGATTCCCTCCCTACTACACCCGCACCTAAAATCAGGGAGCAAATGCTTCATTCATTGTTGCTTCAAAGATAGAGACAATAATTATTGCTTGTCGTTTCTAGAGCACTTTTCGCGTGCTTTACCACCCATATCTCATCACACAGTTCATTGCACAAAAGCGTGGGTTTGTGAGGTAATTCTTTAGAAGATCTTGTGAAGAAAACGAAGACTAAAAAAACAGACTCCTGGTACTTAAATGATTGCATAGAAGACAATAAGCAACAGCACTGAAATGGGAGGAAAGGGGAGTTACATAACTTCCATTTTCCCCCAACTATTACCCATTTGAAATGGTTGAATCCCATTATAAACAAACTCCCTTGATTAACCACAGGCCAGGGTTCAAGTGTCAAGTCTGGATTTCCACTGTGGACCTTTGTAGGTTGCAAGTGGGAACATTGAGGAGCAAACTGTACTGTATTTAGCAAAGGAAAAGAAAATCCATGCTAAGCTTTGGAATTCATGCTTTGGAATGAAATTTGGGCTTTGTGGGGAGGAAATATTTCTGAAATGGCAAATAGGCTGGAACAGAACAAAACCATCCACTGTCAAGCTTTGCTACCAAACCTTACAGCTGTGCAGCAATTCTAGCACTGAGGTACAGAGACGCACTGAAACATTTCCTTCCTTATATCAGGGAAAACATTCTTCCCTGCTCCTTTAATTGCTAATCACTGGGAAACTAAAGGTTTAACTTAATTGCTACATAATCAAAACAGCATGGCTTTCAATGTGCAGATGTCAATGTGCAATGTGAGGAATGCAACCACCATCCCCACCAGAGGCCATGTGTGAATATGGCTTTCAGATTTTAGCTTCTCATTGGGAGCCCAAAATGCCTTGCGGGCATGTTGCTCTGGTCTTCAAAGCAAGGACCTCAGGAGTCCCTGCCCCCCTGGTTTTCTGGGTATGCTTCTCTGCTCTTCTGGAACGCTCCCCCTGGTTTGCTGTCTGATTCGGTAGCAGCTACACTAGTCGGCCTAAGCAGTTCACGCACAGATACGGGCTGTGCATGTGCTGAGGAGATTTTTATGAAGACTCATTCAAAGAGACCCGGAAGTGGCAGTGAGTGAGCATGTCTCAGAAATAAGTGCTTCCACTAAGCGCTAACCATCTCTCTCCCCCTGCAGTATTAATATATCATAGGCATTCCCTCAGCTTAGACACCACAGTTTTCTACTCTTTGTGAAGCATCCAAGATCGCACTAAGTACTGGAGTTAAAAAATAAACAAATAAAAACCCCAGTCTTGAAACACAATTACACCCACCGTCTCACTGGCATTCTACTTATTCAGAGAGAATAACTTCGCACTTCTTAAGAACCAAAGTTATGGCCGGCAATCAAAAAGACTTTTTAGTAATGTGTGGCAAAAGTGCTTTCAATATGTACTTAGCTCTCCTGCTGTCCTATCCCCCCCCCCATTCCGATTGCTCATATACACATTGGAAACTGCTTCCCAGAAGTTCATCAGCCCCTGGGGGGGGGGGGGAGCTTGCTAGGCAATATGTAAGGAGTTTTGTTTCTTTACTGAAGTATTTATTTATTTAAAGGCATTTACATACCACTGAATCGTTGGCATTTTTAAGTGGTGTGCCTAAAAACAAACCATATGGCGAGTAAAACAATAAAAAAATCACCATAAAATGAAACAGTAACCAGGACGCTACCCTAAAATGCCCACTAGAATGTGACTTTGTCATGAACCTGAAGTTCAGCAAAGGGGAATGCCGTCAAATCTCAGGTGGGAGAGAGTTCCACAGGTACGCACAGTTATAAGCCGTGCCTCTTGAGACATGGGAGAGCACCAACAGAGACTTGCCCCAAGATCTCAGCGACTGGTCAGGGATACAAGAGATGAGGTGGTCCTTAAGGTATCCTGGGCACAGCATTTTGCATTAGCTGGTGCTTTCGAACCAGGAGCAAGTGTAACATCATACTGAGAAGAGGGAGACATACAACTGTGCATGCAGAGTGCCCTATGCAGATCTAGTTGATCTATGCCCAAATTTCTGTGGTGAGTGGTTTATTGCATGACCAGGTGTAGCAGCCCCAGCCTCCAGGGATCATAAGAAAGGAATAAAGACTCTGACGACGTTATGGAATTAAAATTAGGCCACAACTTTATTAAACTTCCAAATGTAGGAAGACCTTGGCTTAGGCCTTGGGCGTGTATCCCTCCCAGCCCCCCAGCCGGGGAAACTGGGGCACATCAGGGGGGTGCTCTGTGAGATGTAAGTATAGCAGGCAGCCCAGTCAATATCCCCTCATGCAGGGTAGTTCACTGACAACCTTTCAGTGTATGGCCAGTGACACCCATTATATAACCCCTTTAAGAGGGGACCCTGGAATCGCCACCGCAGGGGGGTTAGTCACCACTTCACACACCCATTATAGGGAAGAAAAGACTAAAGGATTCCACCCAAGGCCACCCAACTGCCAAGGTTGTGATGAATTGCTGTAGGGAAGACAAAACCTGCCATTGCAGGAAATTTTCTTCCTGATCCTTTAACAGCAACCAATCAAAGACCATAGCAGCGCCCGCGAAACATGAAGAAAAAGTTAACCTGCAAGCAAGAAAACATTAAACAAAGGGTGGGGAGGGAGGGTGAATCTCCAGAGCCGACTGCCTGGTTATCATCAGCTCCACCCCCTATTTATAAATGGGGCTGGTCCTGCCTCCCAGCAAGAAACTCGGTTACTACGGCTGGGCGTGAACCTCCAAATAATAACACTGAGAGGCAAGCCAGCCCCTCTCTACTAGAAAGTTCCATGGGAACTGTAGCACCACGCGTGATCCCGCAAAGGGCACCCACATTATAAAGTGTGAATGTTTATTAGTTAATTTAGATCTTTTTACGGCATGCTTGAGGAGTTATCAGGGAGAAATCCTAGTTTCCCAGGAAATCTCCCTACCTTTCACTTGAGAAAACCTGACTGCTCATTCATTATTGTTGACATTTTGGAATGTGAAGCACTCTTCAGTCCCATTCTTCTCAAGTTATGCTCCTGTGAATTAAAAAGTACTGGGTGGATCAAGGAAACATGTATAAGAACGGAGTCAGGCTCTGTAACGGCTGCACCTTTAAAGCAATTTATGGTTTGAGGTCAGAGACTGGGAAGACGCAGCATGGCATTTGAGAGCACAAGCTTTAAAAAGGTTTAATTCCAGCATTTATAGTTGAGCCACCTCATTCCAGTAAAAGACTGGCATCTAGGAGTCTGGCAAAATTAAATGAATGGCAAAGTAATCTCATTAACTTTGGTCAACACAATAAAGAAGCAGCATTTCAAAGTTGTCTCCAATGGTTGTAAAATGTCAGACTCGCCACACTGCACAAACAGAAGCAACTGCTCATCTTCTGGCAGTAATAATAATAATAATAATAATAATAATAATAATAATAATACTACTACACTATAGTCCAGTCTATAAGCAAAATTGTCTTATTGTTGACATACTCTCAGAATATATATATATATTTGCAAAAGCACATTTATTGGTATACAAATCATCTAGGAGCAAAACATCCAAATCTGATTCAATTTTTAATGCCAGCGTCCTGCAAGGATTTCCGTAAAAGTATGCACCATATTCACTCTAAATTTCAAAGAAACTCATGGAAGAACATTACTTGTGAACATTTCCTTATGAGATGGGCCATAGCTCAGCAATGCAGCAAATGCTATGCATACAGAATGACCCAGGCTCAACCCTTTGCCATTGCCAGTTAAAAGGACTTCAAGGTAGCAGTGCTAGAACAAAAATCCCTTGCTGGATACCTTGGACAGACTGGACCACAGGTGGGTGGGCTCTGGTTCCACATAAAGACAGGTTCATGTGACAATAATGTAAGGCATTAGCACTGTCTTGTTCCTACAGAATCTGTTTCCCAAACAAGAAAACGGAGTGTGTTCTTATTAGAAGATCCTGGAAGGCATTACTCTGATCACTCATGGATCGGGGTGAAACAGAATTAGAAGCAAATTATCATTATAGCTCCCATGTGTAAAGAAAATTAAGGTCACATAGTCTTTGGTATGCAGAGTTGTGTGTGTGTGTTTGTTATTGTAAATAATGCAATGGGTAGAATGGAATACACTGAAGACCTAACACTGGGCTGCAACCAGACTTAGGCCACAGCTGCACTACACATTTAAAGCAATATTATTCCATTAGCAGTTATGGCTTCTCCCAATGAATCCTGGAAACTGTAGTTTGTTAAGGGAGCTGAGAGTTGTTAGGCGACCCCTATTCCTGTCACAGAGTTACAATTCCTAGAGTGGTTTAACAATCAATCCTTCTTACCAAAGAACTCTGGGAATTGTAGTTCTGTGACAGGAACAGAGGCCTCCTAACAACTCTCAGTATCCTTGGAATACTACAGTTCCCAGGATTCTTTGGGGGAAGTCATGACTGTTAAAATGGTATCCCAGTGTTTAAATGCATGGTGCAGAAGTGGCCTTTGTTGAGATTAAAGTATATTCATTACTAAAAGCTTGACTAAGTCTGGTTCCAGTCCATTAAAAGATAGCCAGCTGTGGTCCAATCTTAACTAAGCTTGCTTCCAGGGTTAGGACTCTTCACCAGAGCTGACAGTGTATTATAGGCAGTCATTCCCATGAAGTCGAATGAATAAGGTGACTGCTGAAATAGGCATTGGTCTAAACCACTGAGCCTAGGGCTTGCTGATCGGAAGGTTGGTGGTTCGAATCCCCGCGATGGGGTGAGCTCCCGTTGTTCAGTCCCAGTTCCTGCCAACCTAGCAGTTCGAAAGCACGTCAAAGTGCAAGTAGATAAATATGTACCGCTCTGGCAGGAAGGTAAACGGTGTTTCCATGAACTGCTCTGGTTTCACCAGAAGCGGCTTAGTCATGCTGACCACATGACCCGGAAAAACTGTCTACAGACAAACATCGGCTCTCTCGGCCAGTAAAGTGAGATGAGCGTCATGACCCCAGAGTCATTCGTGACTGGACTTAACTGTCAGGGGTCCTTTACCTTTAGTATGCATCCTTCCAAAAGAGGAAGAAATTTTGTTCATCATGCCTGACATTGATTTGGAACTTAAAATGTTATTTCATGACAGTCATCTTCGTATAACTGTTTAAGAAGTTATAAACTTTGATTATTTTAATCCATTGCAAACACTGTATCATATACAAGAATATTGCTTAACTGTATCCCCACCCCCACCCCAAATCTCCATGAAGTTATAGCTTTTGGGATTAGATCTTTATGATGTCCTTGAATATTCTTCAGCTGACTCTTCAGTTATTGTTTGTAAACCCACCCATGCTTTCCAGGTATCTTGTCTCTCTTAATTTTTTAACACACGTAAAGTTGTTCTGAAGTTAAAAAGGTCTATCATTGCAAGGAAGACATTTTTTTCTCCTTCCACCCTGCAAAACACACACTCACACACAGTGTGTATCACGCTCTACCTCCCAACAACCTTAATAGAATTTCAGCATTCACTGCCAAATGGCCATCTGATGTTCTCTTCTGTGTACAAAGATTAAACCAGTCTGTCACAGGAGCACTAATGCAGTCAAATGACAACTCTCCAGCCTCAAGCTTTTACAGGACTACAGACATTTCTGAAGACTTTTGGAGCCCAAAATAATGGGAGGGCATGAGAGGAAGTCTCTTCCCACAGATGCCCCCGTATCTTCAGGTCATCAGCACATCACTGCCCTGAGACCTGAAGGTTTCGGTGCTTTTCGTGAAAAAACGGTATAACACTTTCATTGTTGCAGGTAACAATGTAGGTTTGGGAAGAGGCGGAAGAATGGAGAAAAGCCAAATCCGTTTGGAAGAAATCTGGTCAACTGCATGATATTTCACACTATTACTTAACTGTTCCATGTACAGCCTCAGGATCTAAAAGACAGCCTTAAAATATATTTGTCTAAAATTTGCTTATCCTATCCAGAAATTACATTATAACTGGATTTGCAGCATGGGGCTGTGTGCACCAGTCCTGCTCCTTCCACCAAGGTGACCTGTATGTGGGTTCACATGAACTAGCTTACAAGCCCTGCCCCGCCCTCCAAATTAGGGATGTTCTGGAATCAGAGTTCTTGACCACAGGAAGGTTTGCAAGTGTGTCCAGACTTTGCTACTCAAGGTGACAGTGTCTGAATAGAAGCACCGTGGTCCAGCACACATGGTAAACACAGTTTAAACCTTGCAGCTTCTGAAAAGGCCTAGAGACTTATGTGGATCTGACCTTTTTTTATTATTCAGCTTTTCAAGATGTGCCCCATACAATATCTAATGGTTGTAGAGTCATTTACACTTCATCTGTATCAGAAAAGGTGAATGACAACCCCTTTGAAGTCTGTATTAATGGACTTCCTAGTTTATTCAATTCGTGCATCATGAAATGTAGGTCATGAAATACAGACCTCCGACGATTCAAAAAGACGCTGCTCCCTTCCACACTTAGCCTCTTTATACCTTTACAAATAACAGCAGAACCAAAACATTTTCTATTAAAAGTTGGAAGAGATTTTTTTTTTTTAAAAAAAACTTTTCCTCTCCAGCTGAAAGAACGAACAGCCTCCCTCCCCACCCAGTTCTTTGCAGGAATAACTACAGACCATTTGCATGCTGAGCTGTCAGACCATGCACTTTCCATTAAAGAGATAACATCCTTTTTCATAAGTCCATTTGGGATCCATTTTAGTGTTATCTAAAAATCAAATCTACACGGTAATCCTTTTAATGTACTCTTGACTTTTAAAAAACAGCTTTATGTTCCTTCAGGAAATGTTTTAAGCCATTACTTGGTAATTACTATTCACCCATGAAAACACTGATCTTTTACAATATATAATCAGTTTGCAGACTCAAAAATAAAGCAGGCTAGAATTTTGTCGAGTGAAAGCAGGGGAGAACAACCCAAAGGTTATGGGAGTAAAGTCATTTTCTACTCAGCAGTCTAAATATCAAAAGTGGTATATTTCTCCATTATGCAAGAAAATTGTGCCGTCGTGGCAGAGCTTCGAAGGCTCCATATGAAGATAGCTTGATGTAGAGGGGTCACCATTTTGTTTTAAAGTCAAGTTTTGCAAACAAAAAACAGTGATCAATTCTCTTTCACTTTATATGCAGGAAGTGTTAATATTTCCAAACATAGCTTCTGCTTTGCTGTATGACTACAACACTCAAAGGGTGTCAAAGGGGGAAAACAATAGAAACAATACGCCACAGGGAGTGGTCTAAAGGCGCATGAGGCCAACTTCCGTTTTAAAGCTAAAGAGGTTTGGGTCTGGTCAACGCTTGGATGGGTGACCACCTTGGAACCACATCTTCCATGATGGAAGAGGTGTGGGATATCAAGGTAATAAAATAAATAATAAGTGCTTATTTCCACTCTCTCAACTATTGTTTCTGATGTAGGATCAGACTCAATGCACACCCACCACTCTGGGATCTAAATACCTCCACTACAGGTAGCCTTTCCCACTCCTTTTTTCACCATTCTCATTCTTTTTCCATCTATCATTGCCAAGTCCAATTTAAAGTGATGGGCCTTAAAGCCCTATATGGTCCTGGAGAATGTGAACTGAATATCTGCCTATGCCAGGTTAACCTGCCCAGGTCTTAAATTCAGCCCCTGCTTGCAGGTCCAACAATCAGATTGGCAGGCACAAGAGTCAAGGCCTTTTTGGTGGTGGCTCCATATCTGTGGAACATCTTCCTACAAGAGGTACCATTTGGCTCCCTTCCTGTTTTCATGTAGGCAGACTTCAATACCTTTTTATTTCAATTTCCCTTTGATTAAAGGGCGTCAGACTTTAAATTGTTACTGGCCTTTGCTTTAGATTGTTTTTAAAAATGGTGATATTGCTGGCTGTATTTTGGGGTGCTGTTCTTTTAGTTCCAATATTTCACATTTCAGTGTGGTTTTTTAAATTTTTTTACTAACAGTAGACCACCTTAGGAAAACTGTGTTTTGAAAGGTGAAACATAAAATCTTGAACATAAATATAAAAATATCCCTACACTGGACTACTGCTGTAAGAGGCTGCCACATAAGGCATGCTTGTTTCACCCAGACCTGCTAAATCCCATAACGAGTGCTCCAAATTTAGCCACTCCCCAAATATTTTATCCACTCAGAAGCAGATATCCCTTTCACCCTCCACTACAAGGAAAGGAGGGAAAATTGGTTCTGAAAGTGGTTGTGAATACCTAAAGTGCTGGCCCCGAGGGCACCTTCTACTTCTACAGTCCTTAGGCAAAATCCTTTCAGCATCCTCATTTAGCCTACCCTGAAGTCAGAGACTAAAACACAGATCATGACTAGAGCAGATTTTGACACATTTGGTTCTGGAAATCCCATTAACTTAGAGGCCTTTCAAACTTCCAGTTACTTTAACATGCACCTCAAATCAGGGGGATGTATTTACAAGAGCATTTTTAAGTATGGGAAGATGGAATCCAGCACTTTGGAGATTCCACTGGGCTGCCCAGGCTTCGCAAGGTGGCATCCATGCAACAATTTATCTGCAAATGCTGGCAATATTCAAAGGAGGAGAAAAAGTTCCTGAGTGTTCCCCAATGCTTAACACCTTAGGAGTATAGGAAGCGGCCTTCTACTGAGTCAAGTCATTGGTCCATGTATCTCACTATTGTCAACACTGACTGTGAGCCGCTCTCTGGGGTTAAAGACATGTAGAGATTCTTAGTCCTACCTGGAGACACCATGGATGGAAGCTGGGTCCTTTTGCATGTGAACCATGTGCTCTACCACTGAACTGCAGCCATCTTCTTCAGCCCCAGCACCATTGTCTTCTGAGAAGCTCGGATTCAGTGGAATGCAAGCAGAGTTCTGCTTTCTGAATGGGGTTTCCTGACTCACCCTTCCCATTGCACAATCCTGCATCTCTCCCAGAGTAATTCTTGGTGGTTCAGCTGGAGAGAGATTAGGGACCCCCTCACACCAAGAGAAGTGATTTGTGCTTATGATCCAAGCCGTTCTCTTTTCTTCCTGTTTGAAGAAATCATCTGACTTTGGGCCAAATGCGATGTGACCTTAAATGCAAATCTGCAATGATACTTGCTGTTTTATTTTCACCTCCTTTCCTAAGTATTCCCAGTTTTAAATTGCCCTTTTCACTGCTGCTCTCCGCTGAGCTGGTGTGTTTAGTGAGCTCTCTGTGACTCCAAAATCTCTTTCCCGGGTGCTTCAACCAATTCATACCCAATCAGCATACATGAAAAGCCCTTTTTTTTGGTCCTGTTTGTGCATCACCTTACAATTCTATCTGACCAGTTTGAATGCAGCTCCTTTTGCAGTTATTTAAGATCCATGTGATTATTATTTCTTTACCATCCTGTGCTATTGGGTTTCAACTGTAAACTGGTCCAAACATAAATATATTTTGGTCAGGGGGGTGCCACTGTTTACTTTCTCGTTACAAAAGGAATTTCTGATTGTGTGTAGATTCAGCGCCCCTCCCCCCGAACCCCTTTTATACAACACATAACTTGTTTATAAAAGTTATTATCATAACATGTGGTGATAGCCATTGAAAGGTGTGGGTGGGTGGGTGGGTGATAAATTAAGTGAGTATCAGTGGATATTTGGATATCAGCCACGAGTCAAATGGGGCCTCAATTGATTTCACATGCAATGGAAATGTGTCATACTATCAAAACAGCATGGCATAAACTCCTAAAGAGTTTTCCATAATATAAGGCAAGGATGAGGAACTTGTGGCCTTCCAGATGTTTTGGACTCAACTGCCATCAGCCCCTGCCCCAGCTTGTCCAATGATCAGGAATGATGGAAGCTGTAGTTCGGCAACATCTGGAGTGCTCACAGTTCCTCACTTCTTATATAAGGCCAGACACAGACATGGACACTCCTGATATGTGGTTAAAGACAGAACTGGAGACCAGAAAGACCTTTGCTCTGCCCAAATGAAGCAATTTTTAGGTCCATTTATCCCTAGCCTCGCTTACTGCCTTTAAATATGCAGTTCTATAGCCATTTACCTAGGAGTAAGCTCCAGTGAATTCAATGGGACTTACTTCTAAGTCAACATGTTGTAGTAGAATTGTGCAGTAAGGCAATTACAGATCCTTCAGAGGACCCATCACTTTATTCCACGGCTGTTAAGTTCCTTTAGTGTTTGTTGGATTTTTGAGTGCTGAAGGGAACTGGACTTACCAAACTAATAAAATAAGGCATTCTAAGCACCTTCCAATCTTTTTAGAACAGTCCGATTCTCTCGGCAAGTCTCAATTTCACTGCCTCAGGTAACTGTGTGCCAATGCACTGAACCAGAAAGCTAGAGTCTAGCAGGAGTTAGAGACACATTGCTAACATCAGGGTTATTTTAGATTAGGGTACTTCAAAATCAATTTTGGATTCAAACTTTTAAATGCACTCACTCTCCAGAACACAGAAAACGAACTTGCAATAAGTGGGTATTTTCAAGGCTAATTTGCTACAGGCTTCAGTGCAACTCAAAAGTTTTCTAAAGAAAAGAAGCAACTTGGAACCTTTTGGTGCTCGCAGGCCTAAATCAAGTGTGTGTATGTGGGGGGGGGATTGGATCTCAACAATTCTAGAAAGCTTCAAGCTGACTCGTACAGTAGTTCAGGCAGCCTAGGAGAACCTGCACCATTTGAACGTTCATATTACCATGTCTTTTCTCGCTTTGATTGGCACCTTACTCAGTTTCACTACTAGAAGACTAGAGAAACTTAAATGGTACTGTATATAATGAAGTGCATACCTAGAAAATGCAAAACAGGAGATGAAACAAACCCATAGGTGCAAGAAATTAAACTTCAGCAATGCAAAGTGTGTTATGTTTCAAGCCACACTGTTCAGAGACACTTGCATAGATTTTATAAATACATCTAAACCTTTTTTAGCTCCTGCTGTTGTATTAATTTATGGGTTGAATACTATATATTGGATCAGTGTAAGCTTTGTGTAGTCATCTGATTTGAAAAGTGGGATAAGTATGTTTAAAAACCACACAACTTCCAGCGCTTGTCCCCAGGGGTGATCACAACAAGAACAACCCTTCCAGCATCTGAGCCTACCTGAAAGGTGATCCCACGTCTTAAAATGCCTGCATGGGAATTCTAGCTTCAGCACAGGAGCTCTCTTGAGATCAGGCAATGTCTCCACATGTACTAAAGATAAATGTAAAGGACCCCTGGATGGTTAAGTCCAGTCAAATTTGACTATGGGGTGCACCACTCTTTTCCACTTTCAGGTTGAGGGAACCAGCATTTCTCTGTAGGCTGCTTTCTAGGTTAGGTCATGTGGCTGGCATGACTAAGCTGCTTCTGGTGCAATGGGACACCATGACGAGTGCCAGAGCACACGGAAACGCTGTTTACTTTCCCGCCACAGAAGTACCTATTTATCTACTCAGGCTGGTATGTTTTTGAGATGCTAGGTTAGCAGGAACTGGGACAGAGCAACAGAAGCTCACTCCATTGCACGGATTCAAACTGCCGACCTTATGATCGGCAAGCCCAAGAGGCTCAGCGGTTTAGACCAGAGTGCCACCCACGTCCCTATACTATATATAGGCATGGAACAGGCTATCTTGCACAGCCACTTCTATGCAGCAACTAAGAGCAAAAACTAGGAGCCATGAGAAGCATATACTTGGCTTGTTATAATAATAATAATTTAATAATTTTATTATTTACACTCCACCCATCTGGCTGGGTTTCCCCAGCCACTCTGGGCGGCTCCCAACAGAACACTAAAAACAGAATAAAACTTCAAACGTTAAAAAATTCCCTAAACTTGGCTGCCTTCAGATGTCTTCTAAAAGTCAGAGTGTTGTTTATTCTCTTGACATCTGATGGGAGAGCATTCCACAGGGTGGGCTCCACTACCAAGAAGGCCCTCTGCCTGGTTCCCTACAACCTCACTTCTCACAGTGAGGGAACTGCCAGAAGGCCCTTGGAGCTGGACCTCAGTGTCCGGCCTGGACCATGAGGGTAGAGACGCTCCTTCAGGTATACTGGGCCAAACCTGTTGTTGTTCAAGATACAGCAGCCCCAGGGAATCTCCAACAGGGATGTGGAGTGTCAGGAAGGGGCGATTTTCTCCCTGTGGTCCCAATTCAGATCAGTCCCCTCCCTACAGCTGCTATTTAATAAACAAAAACCGAACACGCAATGGCCAACCCAACCCCGTACTTAACATCACATCTCCCAGAGAAAGGGAACTGTGTTTACGTACTTCCGATATTAACAGAGTCCAGCAAGCACAGACACCATTGTGCTGTGCTTCCAGCATGGACACAAACTAAAGACAACCTTCGGTTCCCACGGGTCTTTGCAGGACAACATGCAGGCACACTGCAAAAGCTGCACTTATCTAACCCCCTTTGTAGGCACCACTCAAATAAGCTTCATTTAGAAGACGCAAAGTCTGGATGAAGTCAGCCTCAAATGGCAGGTACATTTCTTTGCACACAGTAAATCACAGAAGTTGGTAGTACAAGCCAAAACCAAAGCCAACCCTCCCCCCAAAGCACTTGAATAACCTTAAACTAATTCATGTGATTATACAAAAAAAAAAAACAACCACTCAAATTATTTCAGATGAGGCAAGAAAATTTGCAAGACATATAGATGAGAGAACTGAGGTCAAAGGTCAGCCCAAAAGCAATTAAGATGGCTAATGCTCAGCAACTTGACACAGGTTTGCTTTGTATTCAGAACTAGCACTAAGTATCTCAAGAGATTGTAATTAAAACCTGTCAAGCTCAAATTAAGTTATTTAGAAAGACTCAAGAAAGCTTTTAAAGCACTAAACGCCTCTGCTAATATGGAAAAAGTCACTAGATAGAGATTAAAATGGTTTAAAGTTCTGTGGGCACTTGATTTTTTCTTTTTTTTAAGAAGCAGCAAAAATGAGGCAATTAAGAGGAACATACCATTCAGAAGACTTTGAGTTGTGAAGGAATTATTTGAATGGACTTTCAAGATACAATATAAAAATGAATGGATCTTCTCTCAAAACTGGGTGAATCAACCTTTATTATCTACCCCTCAATTTCTGCGTCTATTATTACTAGCACAAATAAAGAGACATCCTTGTTCTGGATAAAAAGGGAAATCGGGAAAAGCACGATTCTGCTGCTGGTACCCCTTGGGCCAAATCTAGCCTCCTGTGTGGTATATTCTGGTGCACAATCTCCACAGTGGCAAAAGATGGACACAGATGGGCAGCACTGGTGGCAAACGGTCCCTGCAGAAGACCTTTTTGGAGGGGGAGAGGGTGGGCATGGGCCACACCCCTGTCACACACACTTCCTCCATTTCAAAGGTGGACTGAGGAAATAAAAGGGTCTTTAAGCCATGACACTCTTTACTGTTTTGGCTGCAACAGACTTAGGCTAGATCTAGAAACATCAAAGAAGTGTTTCCGTTTAAAGCATTGTAAATTTAAACAGGGAAAACAGGTAGAGAAAAAAGGGGACTCAACATCGCCATCTGGTGGCATAATGTTATATCGCACACACAACACATATAAATTGTTTTTTTCTTTACCAGTCTAGCTGAGTCCTAACACAATTTACCTCTAGAAGCTACCACTTTGTACAGTACATCACTGACTTGTGCGGCGAGAAATGCTGGGGCTCTTTAGAAGCTTAGCTGGTATTCCTCAATGAGATGATGAGTAATGATGAACAGACATCCCAGTTGCTCCTAAAATGTGCAGGCACAGGACACAATCTCAGCTCTCAGAGGCAACTCTGTGTGAACTGACCGTGAGCCCAAAAACATTTCCTCAGAATCTTCTACAGTACTGAGTCTACAACTAGGAGTTGAGAATGAATATATGCTAGTTTGCATTTAAAGGTCACTCTATCAAATTTGCAGTTTCCAAAACAATACGCAAACCAAAACACAAGACAACCTTTGGCATCTGTATGTCTCTGAATATTGCAGTACAGTTCTCAAGCTAAGCAGTGCACAGAATTGCACAAGCTGTGCAGAAAATGCATATATATTAGTGAAAACAACATACCAAAATGCATCATACTGCATCACTGAGAACGATTTTACAAAACTGTGTATATTATGCAAAACTGAATTAAAAATGTGTGCACCCGAAAATGCTTACGGATTTTTGTGAGGACTGTTTAAATTGCAAACTGATGTGGAGAACTGAGCTTACGACTGGAAAAATGAGAAACCGAGAGAAACCAAAATTGAAAGATTCTGATCTATATTTACAACACAGAGTTTCCATAGCAGATGTTCCTCAGCGGACAGGAAAAGAAAAAGAAAAATTAAGCCCTGTTGTAGGTTTATTACTACCTGAGATTTTGTTACTTCTGCGCTAGACAATCATGTCCGATTCCTGCTGGCAACTACACCATGTGCTCGAACACCAAAGTGTTTGGAGCGGAGTACAGTACAGACCCCACCTTGGCTAGCCAGATTATCGTCAGTGTTTTCCTTTTTACACAAACATTTGCTAAGAACTAATGAACCACGGAGAAATGACCTTGCTCTTTACTGAACAAAAAAAGGAATTATCCGCAAAATGTCAAATGGCATCATGAACTAATCAGGCAATATATTAGCCCACACAAAAAAAGATCAGCTACAGATATTCAGAGAGATTTTGAGAAAAGTTCATGGATCATAAGTGTCTGGAAACCAGATTTGAAAGAAGAAAACCGTCTCTGGGGAGGAGGATGTTGCATAGTCCATTTTATTACTTTTGAATCGTGTTAGGTTTTTACTCCTCCCTCTCCTCCCCCCTCCATTTTATTAAAGTGAACTCAATGCTGGGAGAACAAGCTTTTAATGGACTAAGAAGAAGGGAGGGAGGAAGAGACTTTACCAAACCCAGTCATAACGTGTGTGTTTTTTCCATTTTTGGAGGGCAGTTCAAGTTCATACTGAGGAAGCACAAACTGCTGTAAAAAGGAAACATTGCTGTACAAACACAAATATGGGATTATACCTGTTGCCATAGTCTTTTCTCTCACTCGTGGGGTATTCAAGCTAGGTGTTTGTTTCTCTTAAGTTTCCCCACCTCATCCATCTTAGTCTTACTTTCTCCAGTTCCATCAAAACACACTTGAAATACTGAAGGAAGTGCCCAAACAAAACACAAATCTCATGTTTCTAATCTTTTATTAGCTCTAGCAACTGAAGAGGTGTACCCGAAAGTGACTGGCTGAGCGTCATGTGGAATATATACGAATTATAGATATGGGTTCAAGCCCCAATTGGGCAAATGCTGTTTTCTATTGTATACTCAGATTCCTGACTTACGAAGCTAGTATAGTGCCTTATCTTTCACTATAAAAGGGGGCAAGTAGGAGATGTTCTTATGGCCATTGCTGTTTTGTGCGCTCTGCACACTAATTTATTTCCTTGCAGGGAGGTGCTTGAAGGCATGGATGGAGGAGGCATAGAAGTTCTGCTTTGAAGAGTGACCTTCCTCTCCCTAGTGAGCTCCCCTCCTACTGTGCTTACCAGTGTGGGGCGCCTTCTCCCTGAAGCCCCAGTTGCAGAAGTAGTGTCAAGATTCCTGGTGGGTGCTTGTATTTAGGTTTACCTGCAAAGGGTTCTGAGGAGATCATTGTTATCTTCTTGTTATCTCTCTCTGCCCCCGTCACCCATGCAATTATATTGAGTGATCATTGTTTAAATGAAGTGATCTCTTTCTGGAAAGCGCTCAATCACTTAGGTCCTCACTTTTGTATAGGGGCTCACAAGGGTCTATTTGCTTGGCCTATATGAACCCTCACAAAGGTTTGAGTACATCTGCCAAATGCCTATTTTCCCAATATTCAGGGGCAGATTAAAGCAGCAGTGGGCAATCTCAGGAAACTTTTCCTGATGGGAACGTGGAATCCCAGAATCCACTCCTGATGGGAACGTGGAATCCCAGAATCCCTCCATTTACGACGCATCAAACAAAACAACAGCAGTGCCACAAAAGCAGAACTGTGTTTAGTGATACGTCTAACTCAAAATTATTATGTAATATTTTGAGAAGTGGGTAAATGCACTGCTACTATGGGACATACGTTTTAACCTTATATGTTCATTATATGTATGTTTGCGGGTACGGAACCAGAAAATAGGTATCTTCACACATAACATATAACAAATTTTTATCCCGGAGAAGCTGCCCCCAAGGTATTTTAAGCATGGTTTTCACTTCCAGTGTACTGATGAGATCAGTGAGACTAAACACAGTGCAGATTTAATAATATATAAGGTGTAATACCATATTAGAATGTCACTGGCGAAGATCTGAGTCTAAATATTAAACACAGCTGTACTTTTTAAAAACCTAAGATGCTGCTGTGATGTATGTGTATTAAAGTCATTTCTAGAGTCATACAACCCAGTTTATTCAATTTGGCTGCAGTTCTCTAGAGCTGGACATTTTTAAAAAAAAGCAGTTCTCACGCAAACATGGCAGAGAACAGGGATTACAGATGCGTTAGGAAAACATTTGTTTTGCATGAGACATTCATTTAGGATGCTTTCGCACGGCTGCAGAGGACAGTGGCAACAAAGGTCGCCAACATTCTCAACGGGTGCATGAGTGTGTACAAGCAAACGGCTTCCTCAAAACTGCAGAACGGTATTTGGAAAAGGCAGGCAAAAAACCACATATCCCCACCACCACCACTTGGTCTGCAGTAGAGAGCAGCTTTGGACTGGCTCCGTAAGCCTGAGTTGTGCCCGAATCTAAGGTATCTAGTGTGTGAATGTGAATAAGCATCCATTTCAAGCATTATAGGAGAACTGTAGAAACAGGGAGCGCAACTCAGGCCCCATATGCACTATACATTCAAAGCTGTATCACACCACTTTAAACAGTTGTGGCTTTCCCCAAAGAGTCTGGTATCTTGGTTTTCTATTAGCACTTGAAGGGGGGGGGGGTATCCAGAAAAAATGGTAGCCCAGTAACAGGCCTGCCACTTCATCTCAAAGTCTAAGACCTGACTTAAAAAATGGAAAGTGCTTCAGGTATCATACGTTTCCTATTGCTTTTTCGCAATCGTGGTAAAAATTCATGGTTTTATGATGGCCCTAGAGAAGATACACACATGTGATCTGAACTGGTCTGCATTTGTATTGGTGTTCTACAAATCACGCTTTTACATACTTGCTGATACATATCACCATAAAGGCCACAGACACCATTTCTCACATATGCCACACTTGTTTTAAGGAAGAGATTTGGAAACTACACTTTGTAAAATATATTCCTTGTGGATAGGTGTTGGTTATGTAGAGCTGAAATTGCATGAGCTGCAATGGGATAGGAAACACTGTTTTATATGCTGAATTTTTTATGCCTTTAAGGAATAAACACATTCAGAAACAGAAGCAGAGGCCTCCTTCCTTTAAAAGCAAGCAAGTAAAGTAGCATTTACTATTCTCAATTAATGGCATCTTGATGGGGAAGGGGGTGGGAATTAAAGTTATTTCTGAGTAGCAAACTTAGATGGATTGCTAATGTGTAAAGGGCTCTTTTTTGGTTACAAAAAAAGTCCACACAATGATCAAAAGACTAAAATTTATGCTGTGGCTCAGTATGGACTAATTTTACTTCAGACACATTCTTGAAAAGAGTGTTCCAAAGACGACACTCCATTTTCTTTATTATTTTTCAATGATGTATCAAAATGCAGATTAAAGTATCTCAACCACTGCAGAACTTTCATAAAACTTAGTGATGATCACAGTCTACCATATCAGGAAGCAGTAATACATCTTGATCATATTCTCCTATGGATTATTAGGAAAACCTAATGTGGTAGAACACAGCGTAATAGCTACTTTTAAAAAAAAAGAAGCAGCAGCTTTAACATACTCTTTTTTAACATATACATAAAATATAATAGGACTGGATGCTAGCTGGATCTCACTTGCAGTGGTACCCTTTCCACTGCCAGCTAAACAGTAGGATGAATGGGCAGCATCTGTTGCAATGGCAACCAGCCGCTGATGGAGGGACCATCTTCCTGCAAAAAAGGATGGAGAGGCAGGATGCACTATGGGGTAGCAGAATGTGGGTTGGCTAGAATATCCTGAAAAATATAAGGTAAAGCCAATGTTCGAGTAAAGCTGATCAGTATAACGAACCACTTTTTTCCACAATGCCTCTTTCCTACCAATGGACAATTTTTGGTAAGAACTCTCTGTATGAAAACACACATTACAGGTCAGAAATTGTTTTGCCGATTGAAATTAACACAGATCTTGAGATATTGACGACTCATGCTTTAGAACACTAAATTGTCTACAGGCCATTAGTAATTGGCCTATGAGATTTCATAAAACCTTTAAAGAGAAACTTTGTACTGGCTTTAGATTGCTTCTGAAACTGAGATTAGGGAAGCAATGTTTTAGGAAGCAATTTGACGGTAAGAAGCAGGAGAAAAGGAAAGACCGCCAGCAGTTAGTGAAAGCCTGTTAATAGCACAAATATGATAATTGAAATGGGCTTCACTGAATATTGTGAATATTCTAAGGTATCTTTCTATTAGCACAATGTGGATACGCAACAACATCAGAAGTAAAGAGTTGGGAACCAGCTGGCATCTCTGGTTAAAAAGGGTCAAATAGCAGGTAACTGGTAAGACTTCTGGTAGAGACTCTGGAGAATAGCTGCCCAACAGAGCAGTCCATCAGATAGATGGACAAATGCCCTGAGCTGTCACAAGGGAGTTTCCAATGTTCCGAAGAAGACAGTGCGGTCGGTCCTGTCAAATGGTGAGAGCTATCAAGGTGGGCCCTGCAGGAAGTCACAACTGAGTGCAATGTGCTACTCTGGACTTTCCTGTTTCCAATCTTCTAGGCATGGACAAATAGATCTATGGATTGGGTGCAACTAGATCAGTTAATCACTACCAAGCAGACAAATGCAACAGGGTTGTAGCCACATGCAGGATAGTCATTCAAGAAGATATATAGAAGCTGGTCTCCTTTACATGTCTTACATTTGCATGCTCAAAAAGTAAACATTTTGGGGGTGTAAGAATGAGACATATCTCCAGCTTTGATTCAGAAATAAAGGGTGCCTTCAGCTATCAGAGGTTTTGAAAACATCGCAAAACAGCAGAGGATTCGAGTAAAAACATGGCCCGTTTAGAAACCAGACCCTAAGAAGGGCCAATGAGTGGTTGCTGATTTCCACATCGCAGCAAAAAAAATGACAATAATATACCAGTTTAATCAAAAGTGCAGGAGAAAACTCCCCCCCCCCTTTTAGTGCCAAAGAGAAGAGTAGATTGGCTAAATTTCAATTTGCCTCTGCAAAATGTTAAAGACATGTCATTTTCTGATACCAGAAAGACAAATATGAGCAACTAAAAAAGACAGCTCCCTCACTTTTAAGTGATGGAAAGTCAATTTGCATCATAATTACAAGCAAGTCTGTATAGCGGTGCGTTTAGTTAAAGCAGTAAACTACTATAATAAAAATGCACCTGGGGAATATTTAGAGAAAGCACTAATGATTTCTTCCCTAGTGGTTAATAAATTCACTTCCAGATCAATTTGTTCATGATAGAAACTTGAGAACATAAACAGTTACACAGGCACATTAGAGTGTGTCTTTTTCAGTATAAATGATTTATTACAATGATTAGCAGCACATAAACAATTTAAAATACAACTCTAATTAGTTTTTTGGAAGAAAAGGAGAAAAACCTTCCTAACTCTCTCTTCACATTATGTTTTACTTTTCTAAGTGTGTACTTTTTAATTAAATCCAAATGTCACAATAAATTTAAAGTGTTTTATTACCACTCCGGCTAACTAAGCCATTCATGCAAACACCCATTATATTAAACCAGATGCAGGGCTGAGAGTGGCTGGGGAGGAGAGAGAGGGGTGGGAAAAGAGGCAATCATTTCTGTATTTGACAAGAGACTTTACAAAAGGTTTAAATACCACAAGATTTTTGGCAAGCATTTTCAATTTTACCCGAGGAAGCTGGTCAACTAATTGATGTTTAAAACCATTTCCAAGTTTGAAAGCGTCAGACTCCATTAAACTGTCCCTTCTGGGGTTGGAGTTGCAAGGGAGGGAAAGAGAAGAGCCGAAAAGAGTGACACTTCTGCCTAGCCTGGGAGTTTTGTCTTAAATGCTTCAGAACTTTGGTTGTAAAAGGCTGCCTTGTGGCAAACATTAAACTTAGTGTCTGGATAAAAGGTTCTGATGTCTTAACAGTGGGTGGAACTGGTGTTATACAGGCAGGAGCAAAATGAGAGAAGGGAACTTTCTCCTTTTGCACTTTTGAGTGGAAGGTTGGAACGCGGCATCTCCTGAGATGTGACATCGGAGGTGTCAAGGAAGACACACTGATGGCTCAGGATGAGTGTCATGCTGCTAATTTCTTAGCCATACTGAAGAGCTTAGGAAAAGTCCACAGGACCACAGGAACCACTCCAGCTTCAAAATTTGTTTCAATTTAGCCCTGCCGCAGACTCGAGCTACATTCACACTATATTGCTACTTTAAATGGCCGTGGCTCCCTTCCTCAGAAGAATTCTTGGAGGGTTAGTTTGTTAAGGGTGCTGAGAGTTGTTAAGTGACTTCCTATTCCCCTCACAGAGCTACCATTCCCAGAATGGTTCGACAATCAAACCCTCTTGGCAGCCAACTCTGGGAATAGTAGCCCTGTGAGGGAAGAGACCAGACAAATTAGGTCATGCACTAAATAATCATTCAGTAACCCAGCAGCAAAGTTGAAGCAATGTACAGTGGTACCTCTAGTTACGAACTTAATTCGTTCTGTAGGTCCATTCTTAACCTGAAACTGTTCTTAACTAGAGATGTTCTTTTGCTAATGGGGTCACTTGCTGCCGCTGTGCCGCCGGCACATGATTTCTGTTCTCATCCTGGGGCAAAGTTCTCAACTCGAGGTAACTCTTCCAGGTTAGCAGAGTTTGTAACCTGAAGCGTTTGTAACTCGAGGTACCACTGTATTGTCCAGTACCACCTACCAACTTAAACATTTTTGAAGAAATTAACTTATATTTATGTTAGGTTATATTTAAGTCACTTTGGGTTGCCTTGGAAAATATGGATGTTTCCCTAAAGCAACATGGATGCAAAGTGTTACATACTAACCAGCTGTGTTAGTAGTCATGTATTTAGAAAGATACAAAAAACCAACACAAAGAGATTAATACGTAGTTAAAGTAGACCTCATTACTAATTTGCTTGGGAAGCTGGAATCTTGATTGGGAAATTCCCAAGTATGTCAACGTAACTAAAAAACCAAGAGTAGCATTTAACAATGCTTTGCTGAGGAAGAATCAATGAAATTAATATTCATAGCTTAGACATGCTTATTTAAATGGGCCTACTCTGACTATAACAAAGTTGAATACCACAAGTTTTTAAGTGGAACCAAAAAGTTATTATTTAAAAACAAGTTTCAGAATCAGGGACTGAAAACTTTTAAGTGCTACTAACATGGAAGAAAAATTACAGAGAGGTCCCACCCTTCAGAATTATTTTTTCAATGTGCCTTTTCAATCTCCCTTTTCTTAAGGAAGAAAAATGTATTTTTTTAGAGCACAGCATTAAAAGAATAGAGAAAAGCAAACCTCTGAACATACATGTATTGAGAAGAGGTCATTTGCCAAATATACCTCCTGCTAGCATCCATACTGTTTGACTGAAAAAGCCTATTGAGAACTGTAAAGGACGTGACATAAAGGATTTCTAACACAGATTACTTAACATTGGAGGGAGGCAGAAATACTCTGTATGCAACCAACTTCTTTCAGATGGGTTTCTCTTGAGCCTTTCTTTTGCTCTTCTCCGTCTACCTCCCCAAATTCCAACAATTAAAACTGTGTTCCCACTATGGACTTTCATAGAGCAACTTTGATAAAGCACAGCGGAAAGAATAGACTACTGTTTGCAACGAGGACTAAAAAACCCCCCAAACCATTCCTCAAGTTTTGCAACTGAAGCTATCCACCCACTCCCACTGGTGGAAATCTAGGGTCAAATCC
Source organism: Podarcis melisellensis (assembly GCF_964234715.1). Classification (NCBI taxonomy): domain Eukaryota; kingdom Metazoa; phylum Chordata; class Lepidosauria; order Squamata; family Lacertidae; genus Podarcis; species Podarcis melisellensis. Next base: position 69,091,693 of record NC_138528.1, on the reverse strand, counting down.
TGTTTTTAACACATTCATTTTAATTGAGGGCCAAACTAGATACAGTGGCAGCAGTTCCACAGGTTGGACCCTAACCATGTGTGCTCACAAGAAAGCCCTTATTCAATTCAGTAGGCTTAAGCCCCACTGATTTCAGCGGGCACCAAGTGCCAACTAACTTGCCATGCCATCCTATGTGTGCCCACTCAGAAATAAGCCCTAGTCGTGACTCCAACTATGCTTACAGCCTTATAGTGCAATCCCAAGCATGGATACACAGAATAAATTCCCAGAGTTCATGGGGACTTAGTAATTGCAACTGTCAGGTGGAAAGGTGATGGCAGGGGATCCAATTTTAAAAGCAGTGGGGATTTGTGGAACCCTTCCCTCAATACCCACTATGTGCTTACTTCTCTACATCTCTTTTCTCCCAGTCAAGACCACTACTTGCTTGGGCTTAGGAGAAAAATGTCTGGAAAGAGAAACCAGCAGCAGCTTCTATACCTTCTCGGTCTGTGCAATTCTTTTGTTTTTTAAATACTGCATATATATATTTTTCTATTTTAAAGGCCAAGCTAATTTTTTGTGATTTTCCCCCAGACACTTTTCTAAAATAAAAGCTATCCCTTTGGTTGAAACTGAGAATGAGGTGATGGGAGGGTGGGACGGGTGCTTAACCCTTTCCCTATTTCCTTATTGTTCATTGCAATCATGGTATTGTTCATCATTCAGCTGTCCTCCCCAACACAGAGAAAAAGATATGGGTTCAAAGAATCCCCCCCCCCGCCGCCCAGGAAGGAGTGGGGAGGGTTCTGTGCAGACAGCAGGAAAACAAATGGTTAAGAAGCCCCTCCCTCTGCCAGTCTTCTGCCACTGATTTCAGACTCCCATTGCTGCTGCTAATAATAATAATAATAATAATTAATAATAATAATAATAATAATAACTGTTGAGAGGATGAATAGATTAACCTTAGAGTAGGAATGGGTGAATCTGTCAGCTTTAGTTTCTCTCCATTTCTCATTTTTCTAAACTTATTGTTCAGTTTGTTGTTATTTTTCAGACATCGCAGAAATACAGTTCCCATCGGCTCCAGCCAGTATGGCTACTGACTAGGGATGATAGGAATTGTAGTTGCACAGGAACACAGATTCTAGAGGGCTGCAAGCTAGCTTCCCCTGCCTTAAGTGAGAAGAGTGAAATGTGTGAACATCAGGGGAGGGGATGGAAACATTTCGTTAAATTTTGGAAAATAACCAGTGTGTTGGGTTTAAACTGGCTAATATTGCAGGTCTATGAACAACGATACAATGTCACATGCTTCCATCAATTTTGAAAAGATACGTGCAAACGTAAAATAGCTAGGCAATGAAGTGCATAATTATAATGTACAAATGTATAATGCATATTGTCAGGAACAGCAACACATGAACTTGTTTACTTTGTTAACTGAACAGTGGAGGATTATATGGATATGTATTTTTTTAAAAATCAAATCAGTTTAAAGAAGAAAACGAAAGGGGTATTTTGTTATACATTTGTTACTATTGTTGTTCTTTTTGTTGTTGTTATATCCCACTCTTCCTCACATGTGAAGATGTTCCATTTCAGCTTTCACTCTATATTCCACATTCAATTTCACAATCAACAACTTTTTTTGCATCAAAGCAAGTGGTAGTACTATCTATTAAAAAGAGTCTCTTGATACATGTTTTACCAATGTATACATTTACTTCATGAAACGTCCCATGGAAAACAGACACTATGAAGGACCCCGGCTCAGAGGAGCAGAGCGAGCTCTGACTTAAAAGATGGAACAGATCCATCGGATCAGTGACTCAAGGGGCAAATACAGGAACCAGCAACACAACCAACCATCAATAGCTACTAACTCTGATGGCTAAGCTGTATGTCTAGGGCCAGAGCCAGCATGCCTCTGAATACCAGCTGCAGGAAATTGCAGGAGGGAAGAATGCTCTTGAATTCAGGTCTTGCTTGTGGGCTTCCCATAGCCATCTGGTTGGCCGCTGTAAGAACAGGATGTTGGACTAGTTGGACCACTGGCCTCATCTAGCAGGTTCTTGGCCTGAGTCAGAGCCAGAGCAGATCAAGAGTTCTGGAGTGCTCTGCCCTCCAATGCTGTCCCCCCTCCCCAGGAACTGATCTCTCCATGCCCATGTCATTTCATTAATGCAAGGATGTTTTGGAATGGAACAGTGTCTGGGCTGAGCTCCATGCCAGAGACCTGCCCCTTTACAGCCTCAAAGATGCCTAGGAGTTGCAGGGCAGTCCAGGAGTTGCATCACCTCTGAGTGGTAAACCTGCTGTGAGAGTATAAAACCTTTCAGTCCACTCTAAGACTTGCTGGACCGAGCTGCTTACTTGGCGTTCTCCTAGACACTGCATATCCTGGACTGCCCTGCCCTATTGTACCATGTGGGTTGTTGTTGTTGACAGGCTTTTACCATGCTTTCTTCCTCCACTAACAACTGTTCCAACACTCTAGTTCCTTATGTTTGGGGGTGTACCAAATCTGCCTGTCACTAATTTCTCTTTGCGTACTGACTTCACGTTAACCTCAGCCTGCAGGTGAAACTTAATAGCAACTTTACTTACACCAAGAACTTTGCTTCCTTATGTTACTGGGCATTTGCACACATGAGAGAATCTGAAGGAAATTTAGCTGGGGGGTTCTGCTGCCCAGCAAGTCAATAAGGGGTCGGGGGTAGACCCAAAGGCTCAAGCAGGTTGAGTTACGCTGGCCTGAATTATGGCCTCTGTTCATCCAAAAACTCAAAGGAATCATATATTTGCTCAGAGTGCTTCTTGATGGAGCTACAAGATTGCATTCTCGCTTGATCATTGTTTTGTATATTTCTAGGACACCGTTTCTGTTTTAAAGAAATGTGTAAACCATATACCGTAAAGTACATTATAACTCTTATTTGCAGGTGCTCTGACTCAGCTACTGTCAGCATCTCCATCAAATGAGAAGAAGATGGAGCAAAGGCATAAACAAAGCCTCTTCTCTCTTCCCCTAAACAGCAAAACAATGCAAGGAGGAAAACAAGAGACATTTAATTCACGAAACAGCATAACAGCCAATTTATTCTTCCCCACAGTTCTGAGAGACAAAGCCATCTTCCTCAACGACTATCAGCACCTAATTATTCATGTCACAAACAAGGATGAACCAAAATAATGTCAGCTTTGTTGCATTCTTTTGGCTTATATGTTGGATGCAAAATACATCCTTTCTGCTGTCATCCCAGTTCCCTAGACTGGTTGATGAAGAACCCCAATATTAATGGTGCTGTATAGATAGCATATCCATCAATGGTTTTTGTTTTGTTTTGTTTGTAAAAATCTATTAGGACTAGTTGAGATTTAATGCTACACTTGTTTTAAATAGTAGGGGTGGCCTATGGGATCTTACGTTAGAAAACACTCAATGCAGAAAGCTTGGGATCCTGGCTATGTTCATAGCAAGGCATAGATACTTTGGACTGTAACACCCATCTTGAGGGCACTGGGTTGGCAAAGGCTGGCCCAGGTGATCCCGCAACCTGATCCTGATTCCTAAACCTGGTTTCAGCATTAAGTGTAAACCATCTCATAGAAAGAAAATGGCAAGTATTAGGAACTAGTCTGTGTAGCAATCACCTTTATTGCTTCTATATGACTTAAATAATAAGCTGTGGGCAGCAGTTAAAAAAGGAAACAAGCTCTCTCTCTCTCTCTCTCTCTCTCTCTCTCTCTCTCTCTCTCTCTCTCTCTTATAATATTATGTAGGTTGCTTCCACACTAGGATCCTTTAGGGCTGCTGAAGCACTGCTTTCCCCCCAATCAGCTGGAAGTGCAATTACTGTATAATTGTGGTTCCACAAACCATTTAATACAGCTCTATATTAACATCCCACAAGGCCTGTCTCCACAGCAAAGGCAAAAGTGGATGATTGCAGCCTTGCTGTGAGATCTTAAGAACGTTTTACTCTGAAGTAAGCCTCATTGAATGCAATGGTAATTATTCACTGTAAAAATAATGTGCTAAGGATTGCTGCCTTTTCAAAAGTTATATATCTGAACAGTGAAAATATACACCTTTTCCAAAGAAATGCCAACAGCTGTGAGTTAAATTTAAAAGTTACAGGGAAGGTAAAATGCAAGGTGCGCAGGGTCTAGATTACCTGCTGTGCTACCTTGTGGCTGCAGAGGATATGGGGATGGCAGCCAATGGTGACCCTGGTGCTCCCCAACCCCAAGATTGTACCATCCTGTCCAGGCACAGCACTGGGGGGGGGGGGGGAGCTGGCCACTGAGATAGATGTCCAAAATGCCAAAAAGCTGCTCAATGACATTGAGCAAGGTGCTCAATGACATTATGCCCCATCGTCCAGAAGCTGGAGCAAGCTCCATCTGCGGCTGCACAGCAACATGCAGGTGTATGTCACAGAACAAGGGAATGGAGAGTTCCAGGGATGAATGAGGGCACTTTCTCACTGCCTCTACCAGCATGCAGGGTACCAAAAACAGCCCTTGCTCCTCTAGGAATTTGACTGGCTCAAAGGAGGGAGATAACTGCTTCTCTCCCTTAACTTTTCTTCCACAACAGCATTGCCAAGTATGTCACCCTAACTCATAAGCCACACAATAGTGCATCAATAGCACTTTAATAGTTTATACATTAAAGTGAGGTGCTTAAACGCCACAGCAACCTGGAAAATTCAGATTCATTTTTTTAAAAAAGGACAGATAACTCAGGGAAAAAATGGAATTCAATTAGCTACCAACAAATTAGCAGGAATTCTCTGTATGGATGGCTGAAACACTATACTTCAGATCTATGTCTATTTCATGTGTTCATTCATAAGACCATTTAGTCTTATTTCTGAATCAATCTGCATTTTCTTTAAAAGAAAGTATCTTTACAAAAAGTTGTATTTATTTTAATACAAATGCAAATAAATATTTTAGCATAAACATGCACTTAAATACAGTATGTTATTTCATCTCAGTGGATGCATTTCTAAACATCTTTTACCCTAAAAGACACGTTTTTAATACATTTTCGAAACAAAAAAGTGCAATGCAAAATTCAAAGAAGTGCAAAACCTGAAGGATAATTACATTCTAATCTGTGTACTAGCCTGTGAGGCATGAATGGTGTCAGCTCACTTTGAAAAAGCAGACCAAACAAAATTCTCCTCCATCTCTAATTCCCTGTGAATTTCTCTGGCAATTCCCGGGAATGATGACTCACATGGAAGCAACCAGAGACAGACAATAAGGCAAGGGGAAGGAGACACAAGGAGAGGAAGAGCTGAAGGCTACAATGGCAGTTCTTCTTAAAGATGGATCTTCAAATGCTGTTTAAAAATAGAAAGAGATGGGGTGGTGCATATGTGAGAAAGAAGAGAGAGGAGAAGAGAAAGCGAAAAGAAACAAAGACAAGCTATACTGGCGCCATCTTGCCATGTGTGTTGCTGAGTATCCACAACCGCTGAGCAGTAAGCATAGAGCTAAATGGAAGGCCCATGTGTATTTATACTATGTTAACAGTGGCTTCTTGGAGAATAGCCCAATCAGTACTACAAACAAAGTAGTATTTGAATCAAACCTAACTTAATCCACAGTAGTTAGGCCAGTGTCAATCTATTGACCCTTTCAAATCAACAGGGAGCTTACACTCCTTGCGCAAGATCTTCCTGCCTCTAATCAGATTCTTAGTGAGTTCTGGTACCACATACATCAGTTTGCAAACTTCTCTCCTGTGGAAACCAAGATTACTTCTGAGCTGCCCAATTATGCCATCCCAGAAGGTGTGTTTTATAGTCATAATCGAATGAACTGTAGAGGGAGAGACAAATTGCAATTACAGTCTAAAGCAGATGGCGGGAGCCTCAAATATCTTGTCCAAGCAACATACAGATCATAAACTCACTGACATACCTATTTATCTATTTGTATTTTTAGGCCATGCCTTGAGGCAAGGCTCTCCAAGATACTAACAGTCTGTTTCTTTTTATCTTAGACCAAACAAACAGTATTAAACTGGTTTTATTTTTAAAATGTGTTTCTGACAAGCACACATACACACCTCTTAAAGTCAATCAAAGCACAGCAACAGTAATAATTTAAAAAAAAACCCATGAAGGAGAATCATCTATCAAAGAAGTAGAAGAAAATCCTAAAAGCATTCAGTCACCACACTAAAACGCCATGTTTTGACAAAGCCACAAAAAGAACATAAAGATTGGTGCAGGTAAACTACCCCGGAGACAGGTTTCCACAACATCGGTGCCAAACTGAGAAGGCCCTGGCCTGTGCAATCACTTGTCATATATGATGACTAATATTGCTCGGGACTAATGGGAGAATAACATTTTTTCCCAAGGGCCACGTTTACCCTTGGGCAAGCCTCTGGGGATGGACTCATTATGCCAGCAGTGCGTGTGACCCCTCCCTCTGTGTCCCCTCCCTCTGCTCATCAAATGATTGATCTGATGACTGGGGATGAGGCAATCTGCACTGCCGTCAGGGTGCTGGGCTTTATATCTAGGCTGGGTCTTGGAGGGGATGTAGAAAAAAATCACGTGGGAGGCCAGATTAGGCCCCTGAACTGGGGCTAGCTACTTCTGCTTGGACTCTGGTGTCTTGCCTTCATGTACTATAAATTCTTTGTTGCCCTGCTCAACTTTTCATTGCTCTATGTGTCCACGAATGCAAGCAAGAACCAACACCATCGGCTCTGAATGTTTAGTTATTGTTCTCCACCTGTCCCCATGCATATTAGGAAAATATTTATGCATATGGATTTCCTTTGTATTTGCAGCCTTATTAAAGAAGACTTAAGGTAGAATGATTATGCATTTATATGCATCTCGGTGATTATCATTTGACGGCCTACAGCTGCCAGCAATGAAAACTATTGTGCTCCAGATGATACAAAATATCTATTTGTTAGTATTTGAGCTCTCGTGGCTTTTGTTACACAGGCAAGGAATTATTCAGAGCTAAGGGCACTAAGGGATGGACATGAATGTGTGGACTCAGGCTGAGAAATAGTGGCTTGTCCACAGACAGCTAATGAACTTTTCAGGTGAACACAGATTTGAACCTGGATCACTCATCCTTCAAAAACTTTAGCTATATTCTGGTGTCATCTGAAGACACAATATGCCACAGCAAAAGTGTGAGAAGGCACAGGGGTGTGCCATCATCTCTGGGCATGATCCTTCAGATCTTTATGTGTTGAGCACTAAGGTCTGAAGAAGGGTTTTTAAGCATGTTTGAATGGATAGGCTTAGAAAACACATGAACAGATACCGCGACTTTTTAGGGTCCCTGATGACTGGGTAAGTTTCAAAGTGGTTTCAGCTAAAAGTACTCAAAAACCTTATCCAGATCTTTGCATAAAAACTGAAAAGCAGCTGGCTTGCCTTGGAATTTTATGCCTGATTTTTCACTGTCCAGCAGTCCCCCAGTTGCTCGCTTTGCATGCTAACATTAATTGTACTCCATTGTCCTCCTTTCTTCAGGCTAGGTCATCAATTTGAAGCTATTTGACTTCATCTGCATGTGGCAAGAGTTGACATTTATGGAAGGCTAGTGTTTCAACCTAGTTCAACCCTAGTGAAGACTACAGTAGTCAATTTATGCACTCACTATGTGTGACAATACATTCAAATATTATCACCATGCAAAACTGATGTAGTGAAACTATGCGATGCTGTTACCATGTCAACGAGTTATATAGGAATCAAGCATCCAGGATGATCACTTGGGGATGACCTGGAAGGTCTTTCTTTTGCTTATGAAGTTCACTCAGATCCAGGATGCCAGCCCTCCTATTTAGCAATATCTCCTGCAAGGGAAGAATTATGGTCTCCAGTCCAACAGAAGGCATTGCACCTAACCGCCTAAGCATTAGAAATGAGGCCAGTGTTCAATTTGAGGATCAGCAAGTCTGGATTCAAGGATTAACAAAAAGATCTGTTGCCACAATCACAGAACAACGCAGTCTTAAAAACAAGGTAACGTGTCAGTTATCAACAGTGGGAAATGAGAGAGAGGATGAGGAATGAGAAAAGGACAAAAACAAGTATGTGTACAGTGCCACTGTTTCAGCACTGTTTGGATATCATGCTGAACCATGGTTTAATGAACCATGAACAAGCCTAGCCTGCTCTTGGGCTTGTGTCCCACCCCGCTCTGTCCTTTTCCCCGCCTCTTTGTGCTGCTAAGAGGAGCAAGTTTGGCTTAACTAAGAGTAGTTTAAAACAAGCCAACGTCAAGTCATTGTTTCTAATGCTGGTGTATTTAAACCATGGTTAGCAAAAACCATATAAACCAGTTTGGATAACATGAGAAGCTATGGCAAACCCAATGCAAAAGTCAACATTTCCAAACTCCTCCTGGCTGTAGGGAAGGAAGACAAGGAAAGGGGGAGTGATGGAGCCCAGAAAAGGCTAAGCTTGTTCATGTCTTGCTAAAGCAGGGGTGTCTAATATTTTTCAAAGGGACACAAGTGCCTTATAGGAAACCCTCCAGGGTTGCATGCCATAGTGGACAAAAGTGGACGCGCCCCCCCCCCCTCTCTCTCTCTCTCTCACACACACACACACACACACACATATACATACCGCAACACATCGCTAACACAGCTACACCTGTGGAAAAGGTTTACTATTACAATGACCAGTATTTTACTTTGGAACCTCTTCAACAATTAACCTGCAAACTGGAGAATAGACCACACACCCCATTGTAGGTTACACACATCATAATCCAGATGGATGGCCATCTGTCATGGATGCTTCAGTTGAGATTTCTGCACTGCAGGCGATTGGGCTAGATTACCCTTGGGTCACTTCCAACTCTACAATTCTAAGATCTTCCGTCAGTGGTCCTTGGATTTCCAACACCCACCAGCCCCAGCCAGCAAGGACAATGGTGAGAGATGATGTGAGCTGGACATCCGCAACATCCAGCACTTGGGATCACTAGTTCCCTCACCCTGGGATATGCTGTCTTCTATGAAAGGCTATTCATTTCAGCCTTGCATAGCTAATCCAGCATCTTAGGTAACATTACTTTTAGAACCCAAGATTTACCTTGTCCTGTATTTTGAAAGTAATGGGTTTTTTAAAAAATCAAGCGAAACATCTAGCAGAATAATAAAATAAACATATCTCCAGGCTGCAATGAAATGTGCAGGGTTTTCCCTGCCAAGTGAATTTTGATTAAAAATATTGGTTGTATCCAAACAATAAGGCCATTCTAGAATAGCAGGTTTGAGAGAAAAGCCCAAGGCTAGGAGGGATAGGCTTCCTAATTTGATGCATTTGCATTTAAGCTGCGGCCAAGTGACGTCAAAAGGATGGCTAGGGACTCTCACCTGCTTTATGTGCAAAGATATCAAGGGGGGTGATTTGTAAAGCATGCTGAAAGTTTGTTCTCAGATTAAAAATAACTCTACTGTTTCATATTTTTCTCAGATTTTAAAGCAAATGAAGAATTACCTTTGTCTTAAGCAATAAAATTAGGTCCTGATCCTCTAAATAGACAGAATCCTAAATGGGATCCCTTTCTCAATCTGTAAAATTATGCCCAATTTAAAAATGTTGAATATTTACTAGCTGTGGGCAGGAGTCCTGCACTACAGGGCGAGGTCCCTTCCAACTCTACAATTCTATGAATCTATGAGCACTTTCAGGAATTGGATGACAACCTTTACAGGTCACTTTATAAATAAAAAGGCACATCAGTCTCACCTAAGGATCAGTGAGTGTGTTCGTAGATCTGTGGAACACAGACGACACAGGGATCCCTATTGATTTCGCGGAGGGAACTGATCAAAGAAACATGCAAGGATAGACTCCTAAGACAAACCCTTCCCAGGCAGAGTATCATGTGAGCATTATTTCTCATGCGCTCAGAGGAAGTTGCTGATAAGCAATTAAATGTCTGCTGCAGATAGCGGCTACACGATTTTCGGCAGTTGGGTATCCAGACCAAATGTGTTGATAACTAGCACCAAAGGTATGGCAATGTTGGCAGATCAGTTATAGCTCCTAAACTGGATCATAGTTTGCTTTTTAAAAAATAATAATAATGTATACATTTTATATTTTATAAACCTAGTAGGACAATTCAATCCCTCCCTAAATCTACCCCTTTGAACATGAAAGAGTGATGGCCTCCAGGTGTTGTTGGACTACAACTCCCATCATCCCCAGGTAGCATAGCCAACAGTCAAGGATGATGGGAGTTGTGGTCCAACATCTGGAGTGCAGCACTTTGCTACCTGGGCCTGAGCTAGTCTCTCCCCAAACATATTGACAACCAGTAGGGAACAAGAAAAAGGAACAGTAGAAAGGAAAAGAGGAAAGAAAAATGGAGAAAAAGGAAGAGGGCTTATTATTATACCAGGGTTCCCAGATGGCCTTGGGCCACAGATGTTGTCAAACTATATTTATTTATTTAATAAATAACCCACACTTTCAGAACGTAAATCACACAGCATACACAATAAAGCCAGTCCACATGCATCTATAAAGCATAATTCAAAACATCAATGCAAAATGGGTAGAGACTGGCTGGCTAAAAAGAGGAATTCAGATTGTGAAGGTGTGTCTAAATATTACAGTTTCCAAAGATGTCTGAAAGAAGGCAGGGATGGCTCCTGGCAAACCTCTACTGGTACGAAGTTCGATGGGCAGGCCCTCCTGCACTAAAGGCTCAGCCCATTATGAAGTCTGACCATACCTCAAGGGTGTGGGCAATCATGAGAAAATGCCCCATCAGGGGATCTCAATGATCAAGATGGAGTACAAGAGATCAGATACTTGGGGCCCAAGTTGTTGAGGTCTTTGTGAATTGACAAAAGAATCTTGAATGTGCAGCTGTCTCAGTAGTGGAATTGCATGCTGCCAGGCCTCTGCATTCTGTACTAGTTGAAGCTTCTGGACCAGTTACTATAACTCCCATCACGTCTAGCCGGCAATGGTCAAGGATGATGGGAATTGTAGCCTAACAACGTTTGGTGACCCAAGGTTTAAGAACACTACATGATGCCAAGCAATTCTGAGTAGAAGTCATATGGGCACAACCACCATGTTGCATTTTAGCTGTCGCCGTTTTAGGTGTTTGCTTTTTAATAATTTTGCTCTGGCTACCACCTGCACAGACATGGAAGAACACTTTGAAAGAAGAAAATGTATGGAAGTCTTTGTCTCCCCATCGCGCCATACTCCTCATGCACTGATTTGGCTGTTTTCTTAGCTACCTTGGAAGTTATGAAGGCAGAAACCAAGCCAGTTATTATAAATTCACATAAATAACCTGAGATCTTAATTATTAAAACCTGCTCTTGCATACCAGGTACATTTTTCTTTAAAAAGGAAATGGTATGCAAGGTTGAGGCATCATTACACAGTATTAAAATGTTAGAGGTCCACGCTTTCTGTTGGTTTAGTCATACGTTACCCAAGAACCACTGATGGCAGCCATAAAGCTTCCCTTAAATTATTAAGTATAAAACACCAGACTGTAATATTTTGCTAAACCAAAGTACAGACACAGACAAAGATGTCATTTCAATATTTGAAGCCTGCAAGTTTAATTTAAAATAAGAGCAAACCAATAAGCTCAGAAAATAGCACTGTGTGAGAGGGAAATTACACTGCTAGAGAAAAAAGGGGGAAGGACTTAAGAAATTTATAAAAGTAATCTCCAAGTGGAAATTAGAAATCAACCCCTAGAAACAGAGTAACACAAAAGAAATATTACTGTCCACTTTCTAAATCAATATAACACTGCTACACGACAGAATTACCATGGTAACTCAAGTAAAAAGAATAAAGCAATTCTTATTATTTCAAAATAAAATCACAGCCTGAAGCCCAGCTTTTATTACAGCTGCTGATAGATCACTGGCTTGTATTTATCTGAAATATTGCTTTTCAATCAGCTATTTTATGAATGTACCTATTTCGCTGAGCAGCCCACTTAAAGAGTGCACTTTTTTCCAAAAAGAAAAGGCTAACAAATGAGTCATATGGGTGTGTGTGCCTGTGATCTTAACTAGGAATGTGAGCCCAGAACTTCACCAAGGAAAGTATCAGAGTGCAAGGGTGTGGGATTAAAATCAAAAGGAGGCCTAGGTTTCTCAAACTTTGGGGGTTGTGGGCCTGAACTGTTACAGGGGAAATATTGTCAACAATGCTCATTAAACTAAACATTGATCACAAGAGTTTGACCAGTTGGAAGCTATTGCTTGTTTAAACAACTTAGCATGCGTTGGAAGTGTTTTGCATATAGAACCACTGGCATCCATTTCTAACAAGATTTCTGAAAACCACCAGATCTTAACCAAGCAGACTCATGACTCCATAGCATCACACACTCTTTGCCCTGATTGAAGGCCAGGGGATGACTTTCTGGTCTTCTCCTGAGTGTCTTTTGGGTCTGCAAAGGAGCACTGATGAAGAAGAGCTAACAGCAACAATCCTCTCCCAATTTTTGATTCTGCCCAATACTTGATTGAACAAAACATATGCAGACGTGCAAAAGTATTAGCCAAGACAGGAACAACACTAGTATGCACTCTTGATTCATCAGTAAGGATACCCATGAATTATTTTGAGAAATTATATATCGAGGCCAAAGATAGACAATGTGGTCCCCTCCAGATGTTGCAGGACTACAACTCCCACTGCCCTTGGCCATGTTGGCTGGGGCTGATGGGAGTTGTAGCCCGACAACATATAGAGAGCACCATGTTGGTCTCCCCTGTTCTGGGATTTATTAGCATTTGACTTGAGTTTTCTCCCTCTATGAAAAAGGGGGGTGGATATATTCATAGGAAGGCGATGAAAACATACTGCTTTGTATTGCTCCCTTCCATGCAAAGTAGCAGGACAAAGAAGGAATGTCTCAGTCTAGGAATCTAAGTCATAGACAGATTCATATATTGCCAAATCTTCCCTCTTTGCCACAAAAGTAACATAGAAGCTGAGGTCCAGGAGGTTGTCCTTCATGCATTTTCTTTCCAAAGGATAAGGATGTCAGAAGGCTCCCAAAAATTCTTTTTTGACAAAGAGGATCCAGCGCCTATGTTATTTTTCCTATACAGCTACAGCGATTAAATCCACTTTGAATGCCTGATTTTTGAATGTATGAACTAGGACTAAGACAACAATAGTTTCGGCTCCTCCTCTCAGAATTGCTCTTTGAAGACACTGATAAGGTTGCTCCATTATTTCTTAATACTATTTCTTTTGAGTCTCATCAACAAAAGCTCTGCATGAGGGCTTTTCCCAAACCCTAAAATTGGATCAGGAGGGTTGGAAAAACACCCAGAACAGCAGGCAGGGGGCGAGGATTGTTCCATCTGTTAAGTAGCAATGCTTGTTCTGGTGGCACCTTCTCCACAACATGACACTGAACTCCTTCCTAAATTTATATCCCTCCCTTGCTTCCAAAGGAGCCCAAGGCAGAAAGCAAGTGGTAAAACAATAAAACATTGTATAAACAATTCCAGTAGTAATGCAGACTGGAAAAGATATCAACTTAAAAGTTGGAAGACAAAGGCCTTCAGGAGGCACCGAAAACATAACATAGGTGGTGCCTGTCTAATACTGAAGAGGAGGGGGTTCCAAAGAGACAACTCTACGGAGGCCACTTGATATCTACTCAGTGGCTTTAACATGCAGGTCGATTTGCCACACCATGGCGGACAAGGAGAACCCAGCTGCCCTGCATATCACAGCAACATGGAGGCTATTTCCACTGACTTCTGTGTAGTGGTCATGATGTCTATGAGCCCTCAGTCTTGGCATTCTTCATTCCACTAAACTTATTTCACTAAACATTACAATACAAACCTTTCGCTCTGCACTGCTACAATTTCAAAGTTAGACCCTTTCAAGCTCCCAGTGGCTTTAATAATTCCTTGTGCTTGACTTGTGCCTAATTATAAAATTATTCGCATATGTCATTACCTTTTGACATGAAACAAGAGAGGTGGAAGTTAAGAATCTACATTGCACACTGACCACTGGCTTACATCCTCTCCTTATTTCTTATAAATTGCCACATACAATGGTCCAGTAGATAGCACTGCACTCTCTCCTATCAACATGAAGTTCAAATCAGAGTTCAGTCATTAACTCCACTGAACAGTTCCTAGACAAGCATCAATCTCCATTCCTCTCATCTGTAAAACTGGAATCACATTGTATTTCTCAAGGATGAGCTAAATATTGCAAATTACTTTTAGACTAAAAACAGTGAAAAATAATATTTGAGTTACAGCATGGAATTTGAACTCTAGGTGTCAAAACTTTGTATCTTTAAAGTATGGGCTTCAGTTGCTCCTTCTTAGATGTCCCAAGAGCTTAAAGCATTTATCTGTTGTACTCAACCAGTTGAACTCTAGCTATGCCAAACAACTTGTTTCACCCTAGCCTTCCATATGCCATATGCACATAAGCGCTCTACCAAGCTGCACACATGCGCAGGACACCTCCAGTTGCAAAAACCTCAGGATCCAACCAGAGCTTCAGAATGGATCCTGTCCGCAACCAGAGGTACCACTGTATCTATCTATCATCTATCTATCATCTATCTATCTATCTATCTATCTATCTATCTATCTATCTATCTATCTCTTTCTATACTGCACATTCATGAAGATTTACGCTCATGATTCTGTTGGGGCAGATATCCTGTAACCTCCTGCTAAAATCCCTGCTTTTGTTGTGCTGCAACCCCTCCTGACATAAATCCTTTGGTAGCGTTGGTAAATCATCATAGAATAACTAATAACATAGGTTAAATCCACTGCTAATGTAGTATTAGCCCTAGTATTGTCAAATAACATGTTGCTGAATGTACCCTCAATAAAACACCAACCTGAAGGGCCCCCCACCTCCCCCAGGGAAACTGGCATGGTGGAAGCATCTAACCTACCCTTCTCCCTGACATGCTGGGATTTTTATTGACTGATTTTGTGTGTAGAAGCACTTTCAATCGTGCGAGTCCACAACTGCTGTTTGAAGCAGTACAGTTGAATCTCAGGTTTACCACCTCAGTGGAAATGAAGCCATCATCTCTCTATATTTAGAATGCTTTCTAGCGACTTAAGGCACCTCGCCTCTCAAACAATCAGGTTGGGATTAGAGAAAGTGCAGAAACCATACGGGGTGGGGAGGATGAATTCTGCTCCGTCTAATTCACTAAAGACAAAAAAAGAAGAAGGGGGGGGGGAGAGGTAGAGTACGTCTTTCAGTGACAAAGGCACAGAGCAACAGAACTAGTTAGAGCAGTGGTAGTTAAAGTCTTTATTCAAATAGGGCCTCTCCCCCAGGAGATGGGAGAGCAAAATCTTGAAAAACGAAGACATGAATTTACATGCATTAAAAGCATCTGTGTGACACTTCTTTTTAGGCAAGGAAAAGAACAAGAACCGCCCCCTCCCCACACGCCCCTTTGTTGCTGTGCACGACAAAATAGCAACTGAATGTTTGCTTTGATCCCAGCGCATAAAGGGTGAAGCTTTTAGGCAAGGAGCGGCAGGTGATCTCAGCTCTTCTGCAAGTCCTAATGCTCCTAAAAGCCACTCTTCCAGTTTCTGTAATTGGGCATCAGTAGTTAATGTAGTATTGACTGCATTACATGCTCCTGTGCATCCTCTCTCTCTCTCTCTCTCTCTCACTAATGCCAATTGCATCACCTTGTACATTTACCATATTGCTTAGCCAATAGCTGTTAAAAGCAATTCAAATCATGAATCATATAGGAAACTTTCAGCAAGACACGACATCCAAAGGAGACAATTTACAGTTGAGTTAATCTGGGTACATTAGCGAGACATGGATTCAGGAAGACAGACCAATTTATGTTACTTTAGTTTTACCCTTTATTGCTTTGTATAGGCAAATGAATGGAAGGGCACAGAGTAAAAACAGACATCCAGGAGTCCTTTGCAGAGAAGAGCTCTGTTCTTTGCAGACAGGTCAAAAGGTGTAAGGTGGCTGCCCACTGTTGGCTTCATATCTATAGCAGAATATTTATAGAAACCATTTTCCTTTCAAAGGATGATTTTTTTAAAAAAGAGAAAGAAATCAGATTCATCTTAAGCTTACGCAACTATAAACACATTATAGGGGCCAAGGAATAACTAGTGCTCAAACAAGGCTCGTTTTCCTCTGAGCTACTGGATAGGTTTCGCCAGCCTTTGGTGCCATTGCAAAAACCTTCAACCGCTTATTCAACCTTCAACCAAAGAGCATTGAGCTGAGTAGGTGCCATTGCATATTATAGTTCAGTAGTCCCCCACCCACGGATAGAGACCAATAGAAACACAAGTCCCGATTACCACAATTGTTTGTACTCGCTGCAGATGAACTTTTCAAAAAATAGGTAGTGTGGCTGAACACACAAATCTGGCACTTACTGGGCATGGATGTATGGAACAAATGCTAGTAAACACCTACCAGAATACCTCTAGTATAGAACAGTGGCTAAGCGGCAGAACCTCAAAGTCATCTCTGCCATTAATTCACTTGATGTTCTTCAGCAAATCACTCCGTCACATTTTCCATCTCTAACCTCTACCTTCAGGGCCGGGTGCAGCATCTGGAACCCTCAGGCAGGTGCTGAGGCCCACAGACCAGAGGTGGGTTGGGGCACTGTCACTGAGGTTGAGCCTTCCTACATGCCTGTTCTCCCAGTGGTGGGCTAACCTTGTGCCAGCAGCTGGATCTGGGAAGCTGCCTGCCATTTTAAATGCCCCACAGTGCCCTGCAGCGACACTAGGGAACTGCATGAAATTTAGAACAGCAGGCAGCTCACAGTCATTTGGCACAAACTGTGGCGCTTCTGCCTTTCACTGTGGGTAAGCCTGCTGTGATGGGGGAGAAAGGATCCTGGGGAGGCCAATCCAGTAGCATTTTGCTAGGGAGTCCTCACACCTAGAGGTGGCATATATGGGTCCTTGTGGATTTACACGGTTGCTGCAAATATTACAATATAGGAAAAGTGATTTGAATACTCTTAACTGCTATATAAATGCTAAGTATTATTAAAGGGCCATCCACAATCTTGGAATATATACACTTTTCCCCCTCCCCGCCCAGCAAGATGACAGTCTGTCACTAAAAGCCTGCCAAGAACTCATGGCAAAGCAGTGGCGTATTTCGTGCTGGTGTTCCATTCCACCATTTTGATTACGTGTCATTAGTTAAAAATTAACAAGTGGAACTCTTTAGGCTGCAGTCCGGAATCCACTCACAAACAATCCTGGTACTTTAATTGTTAAGTGGTTTCAAAACTGTGGTTTTATTAGGAGCCCGAGGCTTAGAGGTGTTACACAGAGAATGCGCTCCTGTCGGAATTGTGACAATAGAAAGCAAATCCACCCTTAAAAATAATCCGCAATATTGGCACTCCAGACCTTTAAAAAGCCCATTTAATAAGATCCAGATTTGTCTTTAAAAATATCTTGGAGCTCCCTTGAAAGGACTGCACGCCAGGCTACTGCCTAAACAAAATTGATCAATTTAAACAGCTGTGGTAAAGCTGCAGCCATTGGCACCGTCATTAACAATTTAAAGCATGGCTGCCTTTATCTTCCTTCCCAGTTACACACTCATTATACTTGCTTTTATTTATTAGAAATCAAGTCCACTGCAATATGTTTCTGTTTCTTCCGTCCAAACTGAACACAGCTCGGGAGATCGCAGCTCTTGATCATTCCACGGAAGACACGAAGGTAGCCGCTCACATACTTCACATCCAATCTCTTTCACTTTAAGCATATAAGTATCAATCTTTTTAAGAGGAGAAAATCCAGCTCAAGGAAGTACAGAACAAAGAATTGCTCTACCAAACCCCTTCTTTTCAGTGACTTTGAGCCATACCTTTCAACACTGTCCAGGAATAAATCAAGTGTTTTTGTTTTTTAAAACCTATTCAATTATGCGTCAGTACTGCCGAGTGCTATTCTTGATAGAATTTCTTGAGCCAAGCGGATAAAAAATAATCTCAGGATGTGTCTTGGAAGAAGAAGAAAGGAGGACAATAATATTAACCTAATGGATATGGGAAATAACAATGCTGACAGGTACTTGCAGACCTGAAATGAATAACAGCACTTGCACCCACAACACACACTGGCTGTGTCTGGACATTATGGTCGACTATGGATTATTGTGAGAGGACTGAGCCTAGGTGATCCTCAGTCCATGCACTTCTCCCATCTCCTCCTCCAATGCAGCTTTCAGTCGGAAGTTCTCATTCCTGATTTCATTTAACTACTGTTTACAATGTCCCATCTGGGGTTGATCTTACATATCTTTTGTTGAAACAAGTCAACTTCAACTGTGGGTTTCAAGAAACTGGCTTCATAACCATGGTTGAAGCTGAC
The DNA here is from genome assembly GCF_964234715.1 of Podarcis melisellensis. Lineage (NCBI taxonomy): Eukaryota > Metazoa > Chordata > Lepidosauria > Squamata > Lacertidae > Podarcis > Podarcis melisellensis. The sequence continues at coordinate 69,073,284 of NC_138528.1, read as the reverse complement.
TTATTTCAGCAAGCCATAGTTAATGCTACCTACGGTGATTGGGTTCAGGTGCAACAAACTGTTTTAAGCGCAACAGCTTCAGAATTCCTCTTTGTAGCTACATCTGAAAAGGGAGAGGGTGGGACTCGCAGGGGTATTGTGACTTTTTCCAAACACAATAAATGAATGCTTATCATTATGTACAAACACAGCCACTAACTGTTTCTTGTTGCTGTTTGCAAGCCCCAAAGCGGCTGAAATTAATTTACGTACACACTGGCAACTTTACTAACATCAGTATAAATAGGTCTTGTTAACTCCAAATTCCATACTGAAATCTCACCTGTAGGTTATAATGATGCTCTTTCCATCATCTAACTATTTTAAAGTGTTGCGCAAGTGTTTGGTGCAAGTAGATTAAACAGTACTCTTGAATGTGGGAACCTCAAGATCCCGGCACTTTCTGGGTGGATTCGCGTAGCCTCAGTTGCCCCACAGGGTGGTTGCAGGACTAAAACACCATGCTGATCTCCTTGGAAGATAGCTGGAAGGATACAGATTAATGAATATACAAATGTTCAGTCCAAGTCAGAGGCGCGCTTGCACTGGGAGGTGGGGGTGAATCAAATTTATGATCTGATGTGGATTAAACAAGAACTTCCAGTAGGAAAGTCACATTTACAGAGCACAGCTACCTCTGAACTTGAAATGTGAAGACCTAAAATGCTTCCCAAATGAAATCAATTAATCCTCCAACCGTGATAAATTCCTTAACCATTTGAGAGACAGATATTTCAGACTCTCTGACCCTTTATCACCAGACCTAATGGACTACTTTATTAATAATGTACTGCTCTTAAAAGGAACATTTTTTGAAGATTCTGTAGTTCCAGTGTTTCATAAGAGCTGCTACAGCAAAGAGATTGATATTTTATCATCTCTTGTGAGTGCAACATGAACACTGAATGCAAGTCCATAGAAAGATAGTGTCTGTATCCCTGCGTTTCAAAGATTCTTCCATACTACAGTTAAAAGTAAACCTTTAAGTGCATACTTTTCATACACATTCATCCCCCTTCTCCAGTGATTAATGCTAAAACAGAGTATCCAAACTGATCCCAACAGCAACATCTGGGAATTAAGAGCACAACTTGAAGGAGGGATCCAGCCTCAGGTTTTATTTATTATGTGTTTGTTCCCTAGAAAAGTTCTAGGAACTGGGTTTGCAAGCATAGCCATTCAAATGATTGCTGACATCCTACAACAGCAACATGCATGCAATTGCCGTTGATTCAAATGAACCTTAAGCATAGCCCATAATCACAGGATTACAGCCTTGATGTTACCTTAAAATAAAGGAAAGTATTCCAATCAATCTTTTCAATGGCATGCCAAGCACTTGACAAATTTCAGCTCACTCTTCCTCACAACCACCCTCTGAATATTCCAATGTTTTAGAGTACGAGACAGAAAATATTTACTTGCTCACTGTAACCTAGGAAACCTGTGGCAAAGTTGTGCTTTGAACCCAGGTCTTACAAAGCAAATTCTCTGTCCAGTGGATGATCCAGGCTCTCTGCTGTCACATGTATTCATTGTTATGGCTCTTAGAACACCTCATTTTCCTTTTAGGTGGAGAAAATAGATTGGTTAAAGTACCACTGACTCAAGACCCTGAGGAATAAATTTCTGTCCAGACATACTGTATGCTTCATACATTTGAACTGCCTGTTGTTTTAAACAGACAGTGCTGTACTTAGGGTGGGACCCCAAAATAGCTATATTTTTAATCACATACTTTATTACATTCAGACATGTGCCACCAGCCTTGTTCACTCAGGTTTGGTTGACTTTTACTTTTAAACCAAGAATTATTTTTAAACCAGTTCTACCAGTTTGACATGTGATAATCCCCAATATTTAGTGATGAAACTGAATTGTGTGTTCTTCTAAGATGTTGTGATGTTACTACCACTACATAAGCGAGATGTTTTGGTGGCGTTCCTTTATGCTATACTAGAACGACAAACTCATCTATTTCTGCTTTTACCGCTGCTAAAACTACCTTTTCTTTTCTCTTTTCTTTTCTGGCATTGCCAATGATAAATACAATTAATAAACTGATACTCTTAACACTCATTTTGAACAAAGTATCTCCATTCTTCCTAGTAGACTGCATAATTTTCTGAACTAGGTACATTACAGAGTCCCTCAGCAGCAATGTATTTCTAATTCTTTTTGCAATTTGCCGCAGGTAATTACAGATAACTTTTACCAGGATATCTCCTGGAAATGCATCTATTCCAAAGCAAAGAGATTTATCATTATAGGAGGACTGGTGGGATGCACAATATACAGAAGTGCCTGTTCAATGGCTCCATAATGTTGCACATGCATATCGTTTTCTCAAAGTAGAAAGCAGTCAGAGTGGTGCTTAAGGTGACATTTTAGAGTGAGACACTTGCTTCCCCCCCTCATCCATTTCTTCACTATCAATACACCAGATATCTCCCATTCCCACATTTCAATACCGTCAACACCCCACTTCAGGTTTGTTTTAACTCTGTAAGTGCCTTCTTAAATGCCCGTAAGTGTGCTGCTAATGGTATCTTACATCAAGTGGATTGTCCCTTCTTGATCAATTTATCTGCAAGCTTTGACTTTCACTATTATTAGAGAAATCTACCCCAACGTCAAGTGCCTGGAGTTCTCTAACTAATCTTGGTGCTTCCTGCTACTGTGACCTTTGTTCTGTTCAAGAGCTATGGATGCTACAATATGCTGATCAATGTCTTGCTCTATAACTGGCCGATGTTTCCAACTGCTAACAACCTTCATCCGTATCTACTCTCCTTTACATATTGTTACTTTTACTTTTAAAAAAAATCATTCAAGAAAAACACATTGCTAACCAAACAGTAAGCCTAAGTAACACCAGCAATTTATGCCTTCTGCAATTCCAAAATGAAATGAATTAGAAGCATCAAACTGAAATCTACACGCAAAGGCGGAATTTTCAAACTGAAGATTCCAACACTAGGATCTTAAACTCAAATACAGGATTTGGAGATTAGGTATAAATAGTGCTTTTCACAGAATCATAGAATTGTAGAGTTGGAAGGGACCACTAGGGCCTTCTAGTCTAGCCCCTGCAATGCAGGAATCATTTGCCCAACGTGGGGCTCTAACCTATGATCCTGAAATTAAAGGTTTCATGCTCTACCAACTGAGCTATCTTTTGCAGAAGTTTATGCTGTTGATGGAGTGATTTTGGAGGATATGCTCACGTCTCATGACTGGTGTATTTGGAATTCATGTACCATATTGGCCCGAATATAAGCCACCCCTTTAAAATTCAAGGGGGGGGGGGAGACAATACCCGAATATAAGCCGCTGCCTTAAAATTCCACAGGCACTCACACCCATTCCATTTTACTGTATGTTTGTTTCAGCAGCAAAATTGTAAAAGCCAATTTTTGTAAGGTCGCAAATTTAAGCCGTACTTTAACTTTTCGATGGTCAGAATTTGGCGGGGGGGGGGGAGTGAGACTTATATTCAGGCCAATACGGTAAATTTGGAATTTTATTTAAAGTTCTGGAGACTCCATTTAGGAGCAAAATTCAAATATAAATACCAAATTTATATGAATTCCAAATATATTCACTGTCATTTGATCTAATCTAATATTCACTGATCATTTGATCTAATCTAATATTCACTGATCATTTGATCTAAGCTGTTGACCACCTTTTTGAATGACCAACTCATTTGACTTCCCTTGCCCATCAGACCTTATATACAAAGAGGGACTAGGAAGATTCAGGGTTTGATCTTTGCAGTTCAGGTTTCTGCTGTTTCAGTCTCTTCTTGGTATTAATGGGTGTAGAGGTTTGCACCATTTTGTATAATAAGTATTTTGTAAAGGATTGCAAAAGCAGTTTACCTACCCATTCCTCTAAAAATTATTTGATATTCATTACTCCAAGCATCCAGCTTCCGGCAAACTCCCCCCTCTTCAAAAAAATAATTATTATTTTTTTTAATGTAAACAATGTGGTCCAAGGCTATCAAGCAAATCAAACTAGGTAGTAGAGGCAGAGTAACTGTCAAAGTTCCTTTATTAAGGAATGGTTTTAAAACAGATTTATCAAAGCACTTGAGTTTAACTTGATATGTGGATATTTAATTTGGCGGCTGGAGTGGGGTGGGAGTTCTATTATTTCTGAACTGCACTCCTCACTTACCCCTTTTACATATGAAACAACGTTTCTAAATTCCTGCACACAACTTCATTTTGTTTTCCTTCATGTTTTAGTTAGATTACACCACCACCCAAAAAATCTAGCAGAGATCTCAGGCACTGTTATGCAAGTCCTATTGATTTCAGAAAGGCCATCATGTCATGAAATATTTTTTTTTGGCTTTGATACCAAACTCCGTCTCAACAGTGCAACACCTTCAACTAAGTGTGAACTAAAAGAAACAACAAGAAACTTCAACCCTAGAAGATGTTGCTTTCCTCTGAACACTTGAAACTCTGAAGGGAAACAAAGAAATCAGTACAGTTATTGTGGACGAGTAAAAAAATAAGGTCAGCCTGCCAAATATTTCCTATTCACATGGAGGTTTGGGCCTGATCCTAATCATGTGTACTTGGAAGTAAGACACATAGGCTACAATGAACCTTCCTTTCTGATAATAACGTTTAGAATTATAAGCCAACGGCATAATTTATGCACTGCTTCCAATGAGCTTACTCTTCAATAAGTATGCATAGCATTGCAACCTCAGTACTCTTATGATGTTCTTCCTTATGTACGCAGAGCTTGCTCTCATGTAACTAAATTTGTTACGTTATATATATATATATGCCATCTGTTCCGTGAACAACAATAGGTAAAAAGGTAAAGGACCCCTGGACTGTTAAGTCCAGTCAAAGGCGGCTATGGGATGCGGCGCTTATCTTGCTTCAGGCCGAGGGAGCTGGCATTTGTCCACAGACAGCTTTCCGGGTCATATGGCCAGCCTGACTAAACCGCTTCTGATGCAACGGAAGCACCATTTACCTTCCCACTGCAACAGTACCTATTTATCTACTTGCACTGGTATGCTTTCGAACTGCTAGGTTGGTAGAAGCTGGGACAGAACAACGACAACAATGTTCATTCAGCAAGTGTCTAACATCAGCAAGCACTTTGAAATACCTTTGCTAATTCTGCCAGTTTTTTCAAGGGGGGGGGGAGAGTGGTCTGATAGAGATGCTGTTGCCTGTGGTGTGTGCACTCATCCCTCACTGGCTCCAGGAAACAGGATTTGCAGGTTTTGCAGTGCTTCAAATACCTGAAACACCTCTTTGACCAAAGACAACACTGTGACAAAAGACGTAAGTGGAGTTTCTGGGGTGCTTAACAAAAATGAGTGATACCACTTTCAACTCTCTTTGCAAAACTGCTATCTCTAACCTATACTAATCTATTCTAAATAACTATTTTGTTCATATTTTTAAACCACTTTGTTATTTGAAGCCATATCTATTGATTATTGAAGAGAGGCTAGAACAAATGTTGTTGGATGACTTACTTTTTAAGCAGCAGGGCATTTTCATAAAGTCAAACAGAACTGGTAGAAAAACTTCTGTCATCACACATGTCCAGTTAATACAAAATTCTAGATGGCAGCTTTTACTCGTGCATATGACTGACAGCTCAAACTAAGAATTTTAGTGACACTGTAATACACTTAAATAAACATCAAAGGAGTTTTAAAAATACAGTAAGGTTGCATACTTTCCTGAGAGTACGTCTCACTGAACTCTGTGGAACTCTCTTCTGAATAGATAGGCATAGGACTGCACCAATGTAAAGCATTGCACTGTTAAACTTATGTAAAGCAGATCAAAACAGTGTATGCATTAAATACTGCAATACTTTTCAGGGGGGCTCCCAGCATCCAAATTAGGTACACCCCCTACATGCCAAGGAGAAAGACCTAAAAGATCTCTGGGCAGACACAAAATTTCAAAGAACTTCTGTCATCCTGAAACACACCAGCGCATTAACAATTTTCTTAAATGCAAGCGTGTTGCTTTTTCTCTGTCCCACCCCACTCTCGTGTTAACTTACCTTTGATAAAAGAGACATGAATGGTGCAATCCTGTGCATGTCAGAAAGAAGCTCCAGCAAGTTCAACGGGACGTATTCCCAGATGCTTGTGTAAGACTGCTGCCTTAAAAAAAAACTGAGCTAGCCAATGTTGTAAATAGCAACCTTATGCAATCAACACTGCTTTATTTTAATATTCAGAGCTGCCTTAAATAATACACCAACTGCATGAAAAGTTATGTTGAGTACTTTCTTCAACAGCAACATTATTTATCATCCTAAGTGGGCTGGAGAAGAAAAATAATGCTGCTGCTGATATCCCCACTGAAAACCTGGCCATATCCAGTGTGGGATTTTTTTTTTCACTCTCCCCATTGATACCCTAACACATACATAAATGCTATTCTGCAACAGATAGCAGAAACAGATAGCAGAAATTGTCTGCTGTCACTTTGTAAATGCAGGAGAAATGCAGTGCTTAAATGAAACCACCATATGAAGAACTAATATTTAACACACAACTTCTCCCTGGAAGTATGTTCTAGTTCACTTTGTGTCATTTTTGAGAAAATGAAACGGACAGTAGAGGGGAGGGAGGATTCTGAACTCTCACACGTCTTTTAACTTACTAGCTGCCCCTTCGCATTCCAAGCGCAACATTTCATACGCTACCCTTAAACTTGACCAACGATAATCTGTATCACAGGCACACCAAGCCTAGCTGAAGCAGATATATCACACACACACACAAACAATGCTTGTAAACAGCATGTCTTTCGCACTTACCGTACTTTTCCTAGAAACCACCAGTGTTAAGTTACGTCTCGCAGGTCACACACAACTATGCCACATCTGCCTTTGAACCCTTTGCTGTACTTGCATGCTATTCATTTACTCTTTGCAAGGGATAAGTTAGCCTCAGAAATTAAAGCAGGAGGAGTTCCCAAACACACACACACACACATTTATGTTTAAAGAAATCAACTATTTCCTACCAAAATGTTTGTTCCCAGAGCCATTTAGTAGGTGCATTCACAACTGTAATTATTAAGCTTATAGCTACAGAGAAAGAGAGGCGTTTTAGAGATGCAGAGTTCTGAATACTCTCTCAAGTAGCAAGTGGGGGGGGGAGAGGGAGAAACTACACTAAGATGACAAAAATAAATTCAGCAAGCAGGGTGGCAAGTAAGGAGGGGGACCCTCCCACAATTCTTTTAAAATTAAACAGTTTTTAACTTGTTAGCCTTCACCAGAACCAAAAGTAAAGCAGCGTGAGTTGCTTCCCCCCTTTGCCGATCAGCCACAGCAGAGGAGGGAGCAAGCTGTTATATCAGACAGGGTCATAAAATGAACGGGAGACAGGAGACTAAAGCACGATTAAGGTTCATTCGCTGCATGTAAGCAGCATACGTGAATATGCTGAGTGATGCCCACAAAATCTCAGCTCACCTACCGTCCTCCTTGTCCAGCACCATCATCTCAGGGTTCAGAGGAAGTCGGGGTGCAGATGCTCTGTCTCCAATAGCCTCCACTCAAGGCAGAAAAGAGCTAGTCTACGTGGGAGCCAAGATGAGCTGCCACGTACGGCTGATTGTCCTCTAGCAGTGAGAGAGCTCTAATTATCCAGTTGTCCAGCTTTTAACCTAGATTGCACTCAGTTAGAATTACCTTCAAAAATGAAGCACTTTGCAGATACAAAAGCAGTCTCACCTACTTTCGTACCTTGGAATTGCAAGGAACTAAAACTGCAATTTAGAAAAAAAGGGGGGGTCAGAGCTGTTTCTTTGGTTCTCACCTTCTAAATGGCTCAATTTGCACAGTATAATCTGTTTTAATGTAATTGCATTTGATAGCCCATAACCTTGGCTGTTGCAACTATACAGCTTTCAGCCTTATAAAGTGTTTTCCCCTTGGATTTAAGCTGAATCTCAATCTAAAATTACACTCAAAGAGAGGGAGGAGGGGGAGAAAAATATCTGAGCCTAGCTACTGCTGCCTCTGCTTCTCCATTTGTGTGAGCTTTGCACCCTTGCTGCTGAATAAATGCACTCATTTCCCAGGGACACCCGCTTATTCTTCTGTCAGGTTTTAATGGAGAATTTAAAGCTTTCCAGCTCAGCAGCACCACCTGCAGCACCGTGTGCGCTATAACCAGAGAGCACCAACTACGTTGCGTTTCTATTAACTTTGTCGTTTTGATGCTCTCCATTTTCATTACATTGGTTCATTTATTTGATTGAGTGCACCTTTGATATGATGCTCAGTAGGAGAGAAAAAAATATCCTTAATATCTGTACAGTAAACTACCATCTGCATTATTAATCGTACTTAGACACACATATCCCCCTCCCCAAACACACTTCTCTTTCTCTCCTGCTTACTTTGAAATAACTGGTTGCTTCTAGCAGGTCATAGTCTATCATTCAGAAGCACAGTTCTGTACACTGTAGTAGATAGGAGTTTCAGGGCAGATCCCCCCCCCCAATTTCTGCCTCTCACTTTATTGAGATGGTAAAACACCCTTGGGCTGTTGTTTTAATATACAGTGTGAAATAACTTTTTGTAGTCTTACATGTGTGGGTGTGCATGGGTGCTATTTCACATGCATGGGTTCCCACAAAAAAATTAGGTGGTAAGTCATTATGCAAAAGACTTTATCATCTGAATAATATATATGTGACTCTTCCACCCTAATCCTACAGTCATGTTATATTTCTATGTTTGAAAGCCGTTCTGGAAGCTTCCTCTGTAAAATCACTTTGTTTATTTCTAAAACACAGCCCACTTTGACATTTTGACACAACACTGAACACAAATTACAATATTCACATCAATATGCTTTAATCTAAAACTTGAAATCTTGGGTACAGGGGAAGGTAGTGAACTGGGAGACCTTCTACCCATGATTTTTTCACTAGTAACACCTAGATATGATGAAGATGGGGTATCCTTTACAGTACTAGCTAGTTCTCGTCTGCAATTCATTCTTTCCGCACTGTCTCACTATGATAGTTCACACTGCTGGTGCTGAAACCAAAATCTGAACCGAAACGCTCCTTAGTTGCACACATAAAACGTACTCTCAGAAGAAGCGTTCAGATTTTTCTATCACAAGAAATAAGGGTTACACTTACAGGATGAGATTCTTAAGTACTCAGTGCTAAAGAACAAGTTTCCGACTGCCTTTTTAATCCCAGAAAACATTTCATTCCAGTTTCCGCTATACTTCTCCCTCTACTTTACAACAGATACAAGAGTCATCTTTTAAAAGCACGATAGCAAGCTCAAGCCAGATACCCTTAATACCTATTTTAATTAGATTCCTTATCCTCAACTCAAATGGCTTTGCCTTTCCCCTTCATTTTGAATGCTTAATCCTAACAGTCCTTGAACGTATTTGATGTTAAATAGATCATTTTGCATAGAGAATCATTTCATTCAATACTTAAAACTTCCCTTCTCATTTGGCCACTGCCCATCTGCAAACGAGAATTTTTTTTATGTTATAGCATGAATGCCACAACTGTCAGTGGGATTTTAATGCCACAATCCCAAAGGCACATGCCATTATCATTTCCAGCAATCCTAAGCATCCATAGTTTTAGATCTGGTCTTTGAATGCCCTCAGAAAGCATCACTTTTGCCAAATTGATAAAGTATACACAGCATCTATTTTGTCAGGTTTCATCCTGTTCAAGGTTCTTTTAAATGAATCATAAAAGCAAATATAATACTTCTCTAACACACTGTTAAACTTTAATAGCTATCAAATTTTAAGTTTCTTGAAACACTGCTTCCCTCTTTATACCACCACAGATTTCCTTCAGCAGTATCATTTAAGAGATATCCAGACAGACAGAGAGAGAGAGAGAGAGAGAGAGAGTTATTACATTTCATGGGAACAGGAGACTTAAATGTCCCCTAAGCCCATCCCATTATTTTAAACCTCAATTGAAACTACAATGAGAAGCAGTACGCCAACACAATTCCATCTATTAATTTTACCCAGTTCAACATCTCCTCCTCCACTGTTTGGCATCCTCACCCCCACCGCCCATGCTCTCTAAAATGCTAATAAACTAAGGAAAGGATCCAGCCAAAGTTAAGCATTTTTAAAATCCCTTTGATCTCAATGGAAGAGTGAAGAGCCTGCTTTAAAATCTCTCCTCCTGAAATCAGTGTGAGTGAAAAGTGCTTAACTTCGGCCAAACTGTAGCCTCAAATTATTAACCGAAGCACCTTCAGTTAAACCAAGGTTAGAATGGGTCATATTACGGTATTCTGCACCGAATTGACTGAGTGAGTAGGACTTGAATCCTTTGCAATTCAAAAGCAGTCTGTCCATATTGATCCAACTTTGGCTCTACACCGGGCACTGAGTTGGTTTGAACAGGCATAAGTCACCCAAGAAGGAATAAAGATGAAGAAAATGAAATTCAGTTGTAACCTAGTCCACATGAGTATAACTTGAGTTCTGTACATTCCAGGTCATAGAATCTGCTCCTTCAGCCCTAATTTTTGACCTTTGCTTCTGTCCTAAAATAAGATTCCCCATCACTACCTCAATATCACATTCTATTGCATCAATCTAATCACATCAGATCACTCTGGACTTATAGGACGTGATGGTACCTCACTGACACAACTTGACATGGTGCCAGGAGACATCAAATCAAGACTATGACAGTTTTGTCTTCTTGTCCTTTCACGTATTTGGAATATTATTGAGTCCTATCCCACAGAAATAGACTTTTGCCTGAATGTTAATTAACAAGTTACTTATACAAAAAATTAGCATTTGCCAAAAACACCGACAAAAAATATCAGATTTGAAAGAACAGCAACTGTGCAAACTCTATGCTTCCAAAGGTGGGACAGAAAATTTAAAAATAAAATAAATATGAAGCCAGTTCTCCTCTCGTGCTACAGAACTAGATCTGCAGAGATCTTGGTAATACAGAAAAAATCAGTGCACTGCAGTCTTCTCCTAGCTAGAGAGCAGCTTTTAAACCATTAGTGTTGCTAGTTTCCTAGAAGATATCAAAAACCAAAGTTTGTCAAAGGACAGCCCATAATATTAATGGCCATTCCAACACCCACTTTGAAGAGAACAACTCTTATTTCAGAATTTGACTGTATTAGGTTTTTTTAATTGCTGATACTTTATGAGATGAAATGATAAGACTGTTAGAGGTAAAATGACAATTTGACCTTCTGCCCATAAACAAGACTTCCTGAAAGTATCATTAACACAATCTCTCCACCTTAGTTTACAGAGGAATACCAAAGGCCAATAAAAACTTCCACTTCTCTCACTTTCAATGTAGCAATAGGACATTCCCTTTAATGTTTGCAGATTAGCAACAACTGGAGCCCAATCAAGAAGAGAGAGAAATATTAGTGTAGAACAGCACGCAAACCCCCAATGGAGGGGGGGGGGCAAACCTTCAAGTTTCTTTTCCCAGCTTCTGCCCTTAATTTCTGAGACACATTTCAACAGACGTAAATTTCTCTGCTGGAATAACTTCCTTACAAACAATTCTGAAAAATTTCCCAGGCGCCGCTTCAGTTTGTTACTCTGATCTCCACATCCCTCTCATCAGGGGTTTGTTCCTTAACATTTCTTCTTTTTAAGTGCATCCCATTCTAATTTCCTCTTTACCTTCACTACCATCCCCATTATTTCCTTTTATACAGCCATTCGTGAGAGCTCCTGGAAGGAGGGCTGTTGAGAACTGTCTGGATAATCAATGTTTCTAGTTTCACTTCCTTACACCACCATCATTCCAGCCCCTGAGCTCCTTATGTTTAATGAGTATGTCTGCAATACTTGAAAGAACCCAAATACCCCCATTAGGAAACTCTCCTTAGATCTCAGTCTTTCCTGGTAGCTCACCTGCTTCCCTTACTACCTCTGTGGAGGCAGCATCATGCTGTTTGACCCGTCAATCAGATTTAAACAGATATAGGCTGGAAGGCTCCCTTTGGCAAAAAAAAAAAAACACAGTTAAGGGAGGACAGAATGTCACCCAGCTTATTATTTAAAAGGATCAAGGGGAAAAAAGACCCTTTTTTTTTTTTGTCTCGTAAAACAAAATTTGTAACATTTCAACATCACTCGGATGATTTGGTGCAGTTCACACCATCAAAACCAGAGCAGATGGAAATGCAAGTAAAATCCCACAGGAACAAAACAGCAATGAATTAACCTTGCTTAATTATACTGACATTAGTTAACCTCTTACATCTTTGTCTTTAGGGGAATAGACAAGGCGGAGGCTTTTTAAAATTCATATGTAGTTACTATGGGGATTCGACCCAAGTCCTAAATGAACTTGTTCATAGATATAGCCATTATTTGTTATGACGGAGGCCTAAGTTTGGATGACTGGGAGGGAAAACCTCAATTGCTAGAAAGCAAGATTGAGACAACAGTGTTTAAGTTTCAGATATCTGCTGGTGGGGAGGTGGGGGACATGATAGCAACAAAAGTTCCAGTTTGGGCATATAGACAACTAGGCATACCTACCCTGAAAAGATTTGAGATCTCAGTACAGGGGACAGAAACATATGCCACATTTCTCTCATAGAGATGAAAAGATATTTAATTCCTACCTGGTAATAACAATTTTAAGAGCTTTTAGCAACCAGGAGCTAGGGCTTGATTGATTGATTTACTTTGCCCCTCAGCCTTGCTCTATGGCCTTACAAATAGCATATAAATTTTAACTATCATGCATTTTTCAATGTATGACAGCCAGATTCCTCTCCTGATTAGTGCACAGCCATAGATGGGTTAACCTCTGTAAGTGCACAAAGTTCTGCCCTCTGGTATTAAGGCAGAGTCATGAAACAGGCACAGGATTGTGCTCCCGCTCCCCCCCCCCCCGGCTCCAGTTTATATCATAGGTTCTTAGCTTTCATAACTGGGTACATCAGTTAGAGAAGGCAGCGCTTCCATTTTATTAAGCTTTACTCAGAAGATACATCCTTGGAAATGGAAAGTGTATGCAAAGCAGGAGGATGAAACTTTTCTCTTACCATTATGTTCTTGCAGAACACATAAAGGGATGCTACTTTAACAGTACTTTCATGGGGGGGGGGGAATGGGATGGGATGACAAACTTCATGTCCCAAACTTCATGTCCTCCCATAACTTTATCAAGACCAAAACATCAGTTTACATCTAAGGACAGCATTTCTCTTTCATGGCCCTGAGCATCTTTTGATGCTTAAAGATGCAATGTAATGTCCTCTTACTTGGAAGTAAGCTCCAATGAAGAAAGCCTTTCCAGCCCTATAACTGAGTAACTAAGGAGAAATTATGAGAGAGCGCAACTCTGTGTTGAAACACCGGTGCTGCAAAGGGAAAGCATCAGTGCTCCCTAGCTAAGCTCTGTGAGGGAATATTTATGCCCTGATGCTTCGAATGAAAACTCAGAAGAGGAAAAGGTTGCTCATGAAGGCGCCATGCAAAAATGGTACAGCGCCAGACCCTCTCACCTACTAAAAGAACAGTTTCACATATTAGGCTACGAAACCATGGGAGGGGAGAGGACTCTCCTGCCTGGCCACTGTGAGAACAGGATGCTGGACCAAGTGGGCCAATGGCCTGATTCAGCACTCTTCTTAATGTTCTCATGAGTTTGCAAGCAAATTTCACCCTCAGGCAGGAGCCACATCCAGTCTGGTTCTCTGGCACATGTGTCTGTGCTGTACATGGGTTTTTGGACACCTGTTTGTTTACAGTAACACTTGTACATGTTTTAGGTGTACACCTTGAAACCTTAGGTGCACACCTAAAAAAACAATAAACAGCAACCCAACACATGTCGAGATACAGTGATATCCAAGAATGCTGCATTTTGAGAACTATACAGTACCAGCAATCTTTTTTCCCAGCTGCAAAAGCAGAAGAGAGATTTGTCTCATAAACTTAAAAGGATGCACTCTCACGAAGCACGTAGGTTTTTCCAAAAAAACCAAACCAAACCCAACAGTAATCCTTGTGCAACGAGCAAGAGAAGCTTTATTAGGTTTGTGCTGACAAATAGTTTTGTTGTAAAAAGAAAAAGAAAAAGCAATATATTCAGGCGGGAGAGGGGGGAAACGAAAGCTCAAGCTTTGCTCCATGACTTTATTGTGTTGTTGTTTTTAAAGTGCAGCTGGGACAAAGGCCGCCTCAGATGGTTAACTCAAAAAAGTGCTCCAGCCGGGTCTGACAGCTAAAATTACTGCTTAAGTAGACGCCACTGTTCTTAACTTATCCTCGCTTCAGGTCT
>NC_138528.1:69037707-69055207 GCF_964234715.1 Podarcis melisellensis | reverse complement strand
GGTTTCTCACCCTTGTTCTAGGCCAGTGTTTCCCAACCTTGGGCCTCCAGCTGTTTTCAAACTACAATTCCCATCATCCCTGACCACTGGTCTTGCTAGCTGAGGATTATGGGAGTTGTAGTCCAAAACCAGCTGGGAAACCCTGCCTAGGGAATATGAATAAATGAAGCAACCTCATACTGAATTGGACCATGGGCCCGTCTAGCCCAAGACTGTATACTCTGACGGGCAGTAGCTCTGTTGCAGTCTCAGTCCTATGATCTGAGATCCATTAAAGGAAGATGTCACGGGCTGAAGCTGGAACCTTATGTACATAAAGTATGCGTTCTGCTTCTGGGCTATGCCCCTTCCCTAAGGGAGAATTCAAGTTCACAATCTCATGGGCTGAAACATACTTGAAACTACAAACTGAGTAGTGTTGCATTTAGTCCTGTTCTCAGATATGAATTTGAATTCATCATTCAAGAAGGGGAGGCTTATCACCAATTTAGACTGACTGAAGTCACAAAGGGGCGTGGGGAGAGAATAACTAAAGCATAAAATGAGATTATTCTAACAGCTGTAATTACATAATTACATTGCCATTTGAAATGCATACCCTAACCTCTGCAAGTCCATTTAGAAGGAGTTTTAAATACTCTATCTTTACTGCATTCCAATTTATTGCATTGATGAATGTAAAGATCCCTGCTTTAAGATCCTTCTGTACACTACATGTACATGTGCTGCGCAAGTTTATGAAATTTTAATAATCAATTAAATACCCAAATATCTGTAGGCTTGGATCTTTCCACACTTCTGGAAAGGGAATGTCAAAGGGAAAAGCTTTGAAACAAGTGAGACAAAACTGGTGGGAACTTTGAGAATGAGGTAGAGATATTTTGCCCATTCCTAAGGTAGTCCTGACTTTTTGGCACTAGAGTATATTTTCATAATCTCTGCAGGAACATTATGATAATACAAGCTTGGGATCTCCAATAAATTGTGCAAGGAGGGGAATTACTAGAAAATCCCTCTTCAACAGCAGAATAGAGCACTGCTAAGTTGTACTTACAGTAGTCCTATTGAAATTAATGGACATAACTTAGTCACGTTCATAAATTTCAGTGAATAAGACTTAGTTGACTTACCACCCCTAAGATATAGAACTAGCTTCCTGCTCCCCTAGCCCTGAACTTCAGTAGCCTAGCCTTATAGTAAAATTGCTTTATCATGTGACTACTAAGGTTCAAAGCTGGGTGAGTATAAGCAGCTCACCAAGATCCAAACCTGTGTGGTGTGTATTCATCTCTGCCTCCGTGTAGTATGTATGAGTCAGAAGGAGTCAGCAAGAAGGGTTCAGACAGCAATCCAGGAGGCAAAGACCTGGATGACATATCATGAGTGGTTGATACAAATGGGCAGTGCCATGTACCTGGTCTCCTGACAGCAGAGGCACTGCCACTTACTGGGCAGGAAGTCAGTGTGTGTGGGGGGGGGGGCATCAGTAGAGCCTATCTGTTTCTCTTCACTGACTGCTGCTAGTATGGGTGTCAGGGATCACTGATGATTAGCCCTTGTGGTGAAGCCCAGAACTGCAGCTTTTCGTTGAATTACCTTCCAAGCTCTAAACTAGCTCCACCTACCTGATTGGCCATCTCCTGGGCAGGAAGTAGTGTAAGAGTTCTTCCTGTCTAGGTGGCGGTGTTCCCGAACGAGTGGTTTTCTGTCTAGGTCTTGCTGAACAACTGGTGTGCTTCTGGTCTAGCTCTTTGGTTCTGCCTCTTGGTTCACTCTCTGATCCCGATTGCTCTTTGGCCCTGACTCATGGTTCCCATCTCTGCCGCTCATCGCCCTTAGCAATGGAAGAGTTTGGGGTGGAAACTGAGGCGTGTGTGAGATAAATTAGGACTGGAGAAACTGTTTCTTCCATCCATTTTGTTCATAGGATTTATACTCTGCTTTTCTTTTTTTTTAATATAATTTTTATTAAGTTTATAATATACAAAATCCCACTTCCAAATACATATTTCCATATATCTAGTGGACTCCCCCCATCTTCCGAGCACTGCATTCTCTGTAGATTCAAAACCTCAGCAATTTGTTAACTTATTTTAAACGTAATAATATATCTTCCATTTTATCGTGATATCTGGTCTCTAAACATTTCAGTCCAAATCCATTGATTTTTAGTTTCAACACAATAAAATTATTTCATTACACCACTTCTGTCTTGTTATACCTTATTTTCCAATTCAAAAATTTACCGATGCTGAAGCTGTAATTTCCTAAAAAGGAGCATTTTTTAACATTCATACAACTTATAATGCTTTTTCAAATAGTCCTTAAACTTTTCCCAAACTTCCTCCGTTTCGTCTTCTCCCGAGTCTCGAATTCTGCCAGTCATTTCAGCCAGTTCCATATAGTCCATCAGCTGCGTCTGCCATTCTTCCAATGTGGGTAGATTTTGTGTCTTCCAGTGCTTTGCCATCAAGATCCTTGCTGCTGTAGTAGCGTACATAAAGAAAATTCTATCTTTCTTGGCCACCCTCTGATCTGCCATGCCCAGGAGGAAGGCCTCCGGTTTCTTGGGTAAGGTAAATCTAAGCACCTTTTTTAGTTCATTATGTATCATCTCCCAGAAGGCCTTCACCTTCGGGCAGGTCCACCAGAGGTGTAAGAATGTCCCTTCCTCCTCTTTACATTTCCAACATTTGTTGTCAGACAGGTGATATATCTAGGATTTATACTCTGCTTTTCAAGAAGGCCATCCACAGAGTGGCTTACACATTTATTTTAAAAATACAAATCCAACATCTATAATAAAACATACAGCCAGCAACAACAATAATAAAATCAGAAGTAGCATAAAACAACAACAAGAAACCTCC
This sequence comes from Podarcis melisellensis, assembly GCF_964234715.1. Lineage (NCBI taxonomy): Eukaryota > Metazoa > Chordata > Lepidosauria > Squamata > Lacertidae > Podarcis > Podarcis melisellensis. Next base: position 69,052,337 of record NC_138528.1, on the reverse strand, counting down.
ATTTATAACCCCACATTTAAAGCTGTAGAGAAGAACTAGGTTTTCAAGGCACTCAGATATACAAGAGAAGAGGGGTGCCTGATCTCTAGAAATTGAAGGTAACATCAAGTATTCAGAAACCACTACCGGGCTCTTGGACATTCCAGCTTTGCTGCCCAGCTTAAAGGCATGATCAGAAACCATGCCTTATTCAGTATTAAAAGGAAGGGAAACACGTGACTTGCTAGATACTCTTATTGTTTGGTAACAGCTTTATTGATTTTTTAAAATATTTCTGTATCCCGTGTACAGAGAAACAAGAAATGTAAACAAACCCCATAATAATAACAAATAAAGGAAATGACAATAGATTATCACAATATTGTGTCTACTATTATCAAACTTTTCAGATGCGGTTGGACTTTATCTCTCATATTCTGACATCTGGCCATGCTGGCTGGAGCTGATGGAAGTTGAAGTTCACAATATCTGGAGGGCCACAGGTACCTTTCCTCCCCCGCAGTATGAGAAGACGCAAATTATTCACAGCAAAATGTTGCAGGGCTCCCGGCAGGCTAGAACAGGAATCTGACGTTGCTGTTCAGGGCTCGCAAAAACTTACATCTTTCCAAGCATCTTCCCCTGTCCTCAAGCTGCATTCTGAAGCCTTTGCTTTTGAGGTTTCCAAATCTAGTTGGGCCTGTGATCTAGATATACGTTGAAGAGTTTTCCTGATAAGAAATAAATACATATCCAGCCTTCACAGACTGGATGAAGTTAACTCAATTCAAATATCCCTTTCCTTCGGAGTAATATTCACACAAATCCAGCCTCATAATGTTCTCCTGACGTTATCAACTGTAGCTTCAAATATATCACACCTCCCACAGCCTTCTGGTGGATCCCACAACCTCCAACCTTTCAGAGAATTTGGATGAATTCTGAGCTCAGCTTCAGAGTTATTGCTTGGGCTACAAATGATTCTATCAAATCCCTGACTTTAAAGTAGTCCTGTTAAATTCAGAGAAATTCGTGTGCATTATACAAAATGTGGCTCTTTCAGGTGCTCTAAATTTCCAAAATCACATGCTATCTCACCTCTGACTGGAGTGATCTTAGGCAGGTCACAATGTTAGGCAAGTTCCCAAAAGCTATACAGGTCTACACTCACTCAAGTTCCATTGAACTCAATGAGCTTATGTCTGAACAGATACTTATATGATTGTTCTGCCAGTCCCATCTTTGCACCATGGCATGGGGATGACTTATTTTGCAGGGTTTTCTGTAAGGGAATACTGCAGTAATGGATGTGAAGCACTTCAAACACTCCGAATCTATATAAAAGTGATGCATTATTTCATCTTGCATTTGTGTTTTATGGGCAACACATATTATGGCTAGCGCATTAGTGCTGTTTTCATGTCGGAAAACTTTTTCTGAAGTGTTTGCTTTACTATACTGTTCACTGAAAAAGGCAGATTCAGGTGGGGGAGGTAGGGTGGAGAACTGTCTGGGAAAGGGAGAAAACTTTCATATACTACAACCTTTCCAAAATCTGTCTCAGACTGAATGAGACCATTGGTCCATGTAGCTCAGAACTGTCTGCAACACCCATCTCCAAGCTGGTGTCATCCAGATGTTTTGAACTGCAACTCTCATCAGCCCCAGGTCAGGACAGGCCAATGCTCAGGACAGATGAGAATAGTAGTCTGAAACATCTGGAGGGCATTAGGTTTGGGAATGCTGATCTATACTGGCTAACAGTGATTCTTCGTGATTTCCAGTAGGAGTCTACATGATGTTGGCATACCTCTCAACTGTTCCGGGACACCCCCCTTTTTTTGCACAAGAGTATGGCGGTCATTTTGGGTGCCCTGATCTTGCCCTAAAAAAAGGCTTTTCTCGCTGCTGTGATTTCCTCCTTATTATCCCCTTTCTTGCAAATGGTGATGGGACTGAAGCTGGCAGAGATTGGCTTGCCAAAGGATGCCTAGTGAGTTCATGGCAAAGGTGGGGATATCCTAGTAGCTCAGTCCCTTAGCTACTAGTCTGCACCAGATCTTCAGTAGCTCTGCCAACTCATGAGAACAAACCACTGCATTTTTCAGGGACTGTGTAAGGAAAACGCTTTATAACACATAACAAGATCTGGTCTCAGTTCAGAAAGAACTTAAGACATGTATAAGTCTGTTTCTCAGTGGGATTTCTGCAGTGCTAAAATACTGTCCTGTATGAGCTGGGGTTTGTGTTTTTTAGCTTACCACCAAAATCTACTGTATTTAATTGCATATGGAATTTGGACTTGATCAGCTAAAAATGAAAGAATTCTTAAATCTTTAAGTACAGAGTATTTTCACTGAATCACTTGTGTCACAGTGTTATTTCTGACACTCCAAAAAAATAAAAACGTGAAGGATAACTCATAAAACTAGACCCTCTAGAGAATGTGTGTATGATGCCTCTATCAGAAAAGGTAAAGGACCCCTGGGCGGTTAAGTCCAGTCAAAGGCGACTATGGGATGCAGTGCTCCTCTCACTTCAGGCCGAGGGAGCTTGCATTTGTTCATAGACATCTTTCTGGATCATGTTGCCAACATGACAAAACTGCTTCTGGAGCAGCAGAACATCGTGACGGAAGCCAGAGCGCACGGAAACACCATTTACCTTCCTGCTGCAATGGTACTTATTTATCTACTTGCACTAATCTGCTTTCGAACTGCTAGGTTGGCAGAAGCTGGGACAGAGCAAAGGGAGCTCACCCCGTTGCAGGGATTTGAACTGCCGACCTTCTGATCAGCATGACCAAGAGGCTCAGTGGTTTGGACCACAGCACCACCCTTGTCCCTCTATGACATAAGGCTGGCATATTGGCTTGTAGGCTGTGCAATCTATGGTGACCTTCTCTGGGAATTCACAGGTATTAAACAAAGTACAGGATGTGGCTTCACTACAGCTCCCTGAGTATCTGCATTATGATATTGGAAGCAACTTAAACTGTGGTAGGCGATATTCTCAGAATACTCACATGCACAGGCATGGTAAAATTAACATTGATGGGTCTGCACCAAAGAACATGCTCTGTTAATTTATTCAGTGGCTTAAAACTATACCCAAATAATAATAATAATAATAATAATAATAATAATAATAATAATAATAATGCATATTGGATTGTCTTTTAAATATGCATTCTATAGGATTACATATCCCTTAGTTGGGTGAAGGAATAAAGAGAATCTTTCCCACCCAATTTGACACCTAATGTGAAGTCCCCTGAGATTTATCTCCTGTTTGCACCAAAGTTATTATTATTTTTTTAAACAAAGACTTAAAAGGCTGTGTCTCCTCCACACTCTGGGCCAACTAATCAATAGATGTCCCATATAAGGCATGTTCTGTACTCAATACATATTAGGCTGTTTGCCTTTTTTAATTTTATTTTTTAACACCTCATATCCCACCAAGTTTTCAAAAGAAAGTCAAGGTGACTAACAAACCACCAATAATCACAGAGGTATTGAAATATACACTCAGTCCCCATTCCAACCCTAGTCATAAGATCAAAATATGAGTGTAAAGACAGTCACACCAGAATAAACCAGGAAAAGAAATGAATCAGCCAAATGTCTTTTTAAAGCCCCATGTTTAACTAGCAACCTAGAGGCCCTGTGCCCTTCACTTGGTAAGGAGTTCCACAGGGCGCTGCTCCAACCAAAAAACCATGGTTACCTGCAGTCATTCCTCACAGAGTTGAGGAATCTGGAGCAGGGGGCCTCAACTGATGGCCGGAGCATGCAGGGAAGAACCTACAGAAGAAGGCGGCCCAGGTCTCAAGTCTTTGGGGCTTTAAAGGTTAATGCCACCTGTTGGTATTTTTTATTCTAGCCCAGGGTAAGTAGTGCAGCCACATACCAAGGAGAACAGGACTTCTTAGGAGCCCAATAGTAGGGAGATTCCATCAGAAGGTTCTGCTATCAGCCTATAATGAAGAGCATTATACCAATGGCTCAGCAGTACACCTTTTGAATTTCTGTAGATATAATGTAGTTACCCTGGTAGTTAGGAAGTCACACATGACCCATATGCTGGCTGTGGACGGAGTACCGTTGATGTTTCTTTTTGCTGGATTAAACATTGGGGTCCTGTTGCCAGAATTTAGTTTGAATCTGAAGACATTGGATCCTCTTGATCCATTAGCTACGTTGGGGAGGAAAAATACACCGCATGTGACTGCAAGTAGTCATCACTGTTCTCCCCAACCCAAGTATCAGATTTCTTTCCACATCTGGATTTAGAAAATGAGTGCAGAAGGTAGAATAAGAAAAGAGCACTGACATTGGACAGCTGGAAGCTCTGCAATTTGTCAACATCCTACTGGAAGGCTTAGAAAGCTATATGGTGTGTGCCTTGCCAGTGATTCATAATAGACAATAGGTGCACTGAGATGGGGATAACGTTGATTGAAGACTGTGGGGCAAGACTTTTAGGATATATTTTTTTAAAAATCATGAATTTAGTGTCTTATTTGGAAAGCTTTAGTTCTGCTTGTGCTCCTCTCCTCTCTTTTCAACTGGGAGCTTGCACTGAAAAGCTTGCCATGCATCCCATGCCATTTGAAAGGCACCGGTTATCTGAGTAGATCAATGCAGTTGGATTGAAGGCCAGAATGGTGCAGAAGGAAGAGAGCTGAAGGTGGAAGACTGCAATGCAATGCAGTTCTGTCACTCAGCTGTGAAGCTCGATGCTTTGGGCAAGGCAGGCACCATTTATCAGTGCTTTGTAGGGTAGTTGTGAAGATTCATGGCATGATGTAACTGGTTCATCCAATCCTACACCAAATCTCTAGCAACAGTGAAAGTTGGAAGAGGGCTGGGTGAACTTAAAGAGTTTGCACACTGCAGTGTACACCTCAGCTTTCTACAAGCCAAGCCCAAATGCCACCAGAGTTTGGCCCTGGCTCATTAAAGGTTTGCCCTAGTGCCATCACTCCCAATCACTGCAGCAGCAATGCCTCCCCTTTCCCCCAAGCTTATCTGGCTGTGGCTTCAGAGAGACCTTTCTGTTGGTTTCCATTTCTCCCTACTTGACATCTGGAATGCTGACATAGAGTCTCCCAGGCTAGTCCAGTCTAGGGATAGTTCCAAAATTGTCTTCATCTGAATTCCCTCCAAATTTTGGAGTTCCAAATGAACTGGTTTCAAAGTGGAACCAATGTATAAGGAATTCACTAACTGTTCCTCTTTAGTTTGGCACATGCACTGTGCTGCAGCTTTCAATTACTTCCATTAATTCATGATTTTCTCCCCACACTCCTTAACACACGTGCTCAACTGAAAAATGCAGACTTCACTGTAATTGTACACATAATGGGCAGGGTATAAATAAATAAATAAATAATTGTTGTTGCTGTTGTAATGAAAAATAAGCTGGTTTTTTTGCTTTTTAATTGCAAAATGGTGGGCTAATAAAGACGAGGAAAACCTTCTTGTATCCTGTACACTTGTATGCTTTGGTAAAGGTAAAGGTAAAGGTACCCCTGCCTGTACGGGCCAGTCTTGACAGACTCTGGGGTTGTGCGCCCATCTCACTTAAGAGGCCAGGGGCCAGTGCTGTCCGAAGACACTTCCGGGTCACGTGGCCAGCGTGACATCGCTGCTCTGGCGAGCCAGAGCTGCACACGGAAACGCCGTTTACCTTCCCGCTGGTAAGCGGTCCCTATTTATCTACTTGCACCCGGAGGTGCTTTCGAACTGCTAGGTTGGCAGGCGCTGGGACAGAGCAGCGGGAGCGCACCCCGCAGCAGGGATTCGAACCGCCGACCTTTCGATCGGCAAGTCCTAGGCGCTGAGGCTTTAACCCACAGCGCCACCTGCGTCCCGTATGCTTTGGTAAAGTACCGCAAAAAGCAAACTCAATGCAACTGCACGTGTGCTTGCACCAAGTTGCCTTTGTGAGATCTTTTGCTAAGGTGCAAGAACTCATGAGTGCACCACACACAAAATAATCTTAATGCAATATTATTTATTCATTTTAAATATCCAAAGGGCTATCACATAGAAGGACTTGCTCTTTGTCACCTCGGTGGGCAACTCTGATTTCAATGGAGTTTAGTCATAGGAGAGTAGCTTGTGTTGAACATTTGGGCAAACTTTCTAATAGTAAGAGCTGTTAGACAATGGAACCAATAACCTGGCAGTGTGCGAGGACAGCTCTCTCTCCATTGGAGGTCATCATCCGGAGACTGGATAGCCGTCTGTTGGCAATGCTCCATCTACGAATCTCCCACATTGACCAGAGGCCTTCAGCTTCATGGTTCTGTTATAAACATTTATATATCACTTTTCAGATACCTTTCAAAGGTGCCTCTCAAAGCAGTTTCAGGAAAGTCATACAAAACATATATTTTTTTTAATTAAAAGCCTCTGCCAGGACAGAGGTTAACTTAAGAAGTTAGAGTAAGGAACGGTAACTATTGACCCAATGAAAGAATATAGAATTTCTCGACTTTGCTTAACCCTGGAGCAAATTACATGTCAGTAGCAAATGTTCGAGAAACACAAAAGTGATGCAAGCCAGCCAAGGAGATTGTGGGTTCCTCTTAATTATATTCTCACTCCTCTTTAATTTTCTTCTTCTCTGTACTCTATACTGTTGCGTTAATTGACAGTTCTTCCTTGTTACCCACCAAAACAGTGTCTCCATGAGCTTTCTAGTCCCCCCCTTTTTGCCTTTTACTTTTTGACTGGTTCAATTTCTTGCTATTAATTCACCACAAGGTCCCAGGGTGGGTCACAGAAATCACATAACACATTCCAGAAAACCATTAAATAAAACAAATAATTAACACAGCACGATAATTAGAAGTCAGATAACAAAATCCCACCATAAATCAGCAGCCTCAACACAATATATAATTAGCAAATCAGTAACACAAAACCTAGTGGTTTCAAAGTCCTGTGCAAAAAAAGGTGTATCTTCAGCTGCTGCCAGAAAAACACAACCATGGTGCAAGATGCTCCTCTGGAAGTAGATAGTTCTAGGGGTAAGGGGCCAGCACCAAGAAGACTCTCTCCCTTGCATCCATCCCTTGTACCTCAGCTGCAGTTGGGTCAACAAAGAGGGCCTCTCCTGAAGCTCTTAAGGCACATGTACTACTACTACTACTACTACTACTACTACTAATTTATTTATACCCCACCCATCTGGCTGGGCTTCCCTAGCCACTCTGGGCAGCTTCCAACAAAACACTAAAATACAATAACCTATTAAACATTAAAAGCTTCCTTAAACAGGGCTGCCTTCAGATGTCTTCTAAAAGTTCTTGCTCTTCCTCTATTCCAATTCTTTATCCATATTTGCTTTTTCTGGAACCTTAAGTCCTCTTCAATTTTGTGCTTCCATGGGATGAAAGGGAGCGTAGATTTCTCAGAAGGAAAAGTATGTCGTCACGTTTTCCGTATGTATTTATTTTGAACTGCTTATTGCTCTTCATATTTATGCTAAACCATATTAAGAAAACTCCCAAAAGAAGTCCAAAGTGTGTGTGTGAATAAAATAAACCAATCCAGCAGACCACACAAAGATCTGTGGACAACCGTAAACAATATCAACATTTTGGAAATGCCTGGGCAAACAGAAAAGCTTTGAGTGGGCATCAAGACTCAAAATGGCCGCCTTACTTCATGAGGCAGAGCATTCTACAGAGCAGGTGCCATAATGCTACAAGCTCTACTTCAAGCAGCAATTAAGTAAATCTGTGGACCCTGCAATACCATTGGGGCAGGGATCTGATTTTTCTCAGTGAACAAATGAGTCTGCAGGAGAGAAAGTGCTTTCTTAGGCACCATTATGCCAATACTCATCTGCCCTGTGTGAGGCATTTTCCATGCCACTTATCTGTGTGTTTACTTTTCAGGTTCCAAAGAAGCGATAACCAGACAAAATGGTAGAAATGCTCTCCTCTTTGGTCCCATCCACCCTGCTGACAGGTCTCAGCTTCACTCTGTTGGGATGGCAGGAAAATGGCCAGGAGCTTCACCAGAAAGACTCAGTCGGGGCAAGAAGGTGTTTCAGAGTGCGTGTCCATCAGTTTCCTACTATAACATCCCTTTTAAACCAAGCATGCCCGTAGTTGGGCTGGTATCAAATTCGCATTTACAAGAAGTGCAAACATAAATACAGGGCTTATTTCAAAACACCCACAAAAATAATCTAAACCTTAATAATTCTCTTTTAGCATACACTGCTTGATGCACTCAGTGTGAATTTGCACAATAAACACCCTTGCAAACTATCTATAGTGGCTTGGAAGTCTCTCCAATTTGCATAAATATACCTCAAATATTTATAGATCACTAGATATAAATGTGCATTTAAAGATGACGACCAAAGTGCATTACAACAGAAAAAAGCTCTTACACATCTTCCAATTAATTCAAATAATTGCACGTTGGCTTATTAAATTACACATTAGATAGATAAAATACGGCTTACCGTCAGTTGTGAGCACTAAAACACTTTTAGAGAGAAGTGCTCCTGCCAAGTAGCCGGTAATAGCAAGGGTGGAGTTGAAATGCTGCTTTAAGATCATGGGACAGCCAATATTAGAGTGGATCTTATGGACACAGACGCTTTAAAACAATTTTTCTACCACTGTCAAATATTTCAGCTTGCCTTCCAACGTCTGAAAAGCTACAATACTCTGCACAGAAGAAGTCTGGGGTGATGGCACAGTTGACAAGCCCAATCAGCCAACTTCTCCCACGGACTACTTGGTGGCCCCAAAGATTTTGTGACAGTATATTTTCCCACATATAGATATAGTGCAGCTCTAGAGATCTGACTCCACACAATTTGTCCAAACACTGGAATTTTAAGGCTTTCAAAATGTGAAATATATTGGCAATGATGCAAGATTCAGTTTAAACAGGAGCAGACCATGGATGGGATGGAAAGAGACCGTGAAAGAGTATGGAAAGTGTTTCTGCTGGCACGTGGTGTAATGGGAATGCAGGAGACCTTTGTGTTGTGAGGAGTAAGTGTTATACAGCAACTGCTCCTTTTGCGCCCACACCTTTCCTTGGAGTGGGGGTCTGGGTGAGAGAGAAGCCACTGCTGTACAGCAGTTAGCCAGCCACATTTCTTGTGTTCAGGCACCTGCTGATAAAGTGGCTAATACGTTATCTATCACTTTGTCATGGGAAGCTCTTGGCAGGGCTTCAAGGTCAGCCACCTGTTAAAGGAGTGCTGGTGTCTAGTCACATAGTCTCTGAGAAGGTTTATGTTTGTAAGATATAAAAGGGGCTTGGGAACTCTCCTCCATTAACCTCAGCATAGACCAAGACCATGGAAGGTGCTACATACTGACGATTACAGGAGTCGCATTCAGTGCCGGATTTACGTATAAGCTAAATAAGCTATAGCTTTAGGGCTCTACTCTCTTGAGGGCACCCAAAAAATTTAAAGGGGGAAAACTGGATGTACATTTCCAAAATATAAGATAAAAAGCAAATAAAACCTACATACAGCAATAGTTGTAGTGTTGTGTAGGCTCTAGTGTTGTGTAGGCTCCTATGATGTAAGTAATGGGCCTGCTAGCCTGCTCCCTAAAATCTCACTGTTTTGCTCATTTCTCTATCAATTACTTTGATAAAATACATATTGTGTTATGTGCAAATGGCTTTAGATACCTATTAGGCCCATAAATTACCAGATGGCATATATTCAACACAAAAAACAGCGACAATTTGTTGTTGACAAAGGACAGCTGGACATATAAAGGGCCCCGTTACCTTCAGTAGCTTTGTTGTAAATCTGGCCCTGGTCGCATTACATGAGGGGGTTCCCAGAAACTGAAGTTATGCAAGATGTCTCCTTTTTTGCTTTGCTCTTGGTTCCTTGTTTTCCTCTCTCAAATCTGTTTATTAAGCAACACATCCTATGCACTCTTTGCCTTGTTGGAATCCAAAAAGAACATTTGATATTGGCAGAACAAATATGGAAGTGATTGCCCCGTTTTCTCTAGCTACCATAGTCTCTTGAACCAAATCAAATCGACTGTGTTTGGAAAAGGTCTCTTGATGCCGAGGAGCAGCTTTTGTGTGAGCGCGATAGAGATGGCAATGCTGGACATGGTCCTTAGGATTCAGCCCTGTATTGCTGGACAAAGGGCTCATCCACACTTCTGGCTGCCCTGCCACTTTCCTCTGGGAAAACCCACTTTTGACTGCTGAACAGAGCAAACTTTAATCAGGTTTTCTCTGGATTGACGTTTGCTATGATTCAGCACTAAAAAGTGGGTTTTCCTGGTGAAAGCAGTGGGGCCAAGGCAAGTCTGCTGGGATCTACGCTTTCTAGTTATGGGACAAGCAACAGTGTGGACGAGCCCAAAGTGGTACAACTGTCGATTTAGCACAACTAAATCTTAGATGACTAAAAATTCAGCACAAACTTGCAATTTATTATACCTATGGGGCCCATTCAATACACCATGTGAGTGAGTCCATTTTGTGAGTCCACAGGAACCTTGGGCAGATAGCCTCCCTTCTGCTCCTCACTCCTTCCCTTATGCGCCCAGCTCACAATCCTTGTCTCTGGCAAACCACAGTTGATCGTTTTTTCTTACCAAGTAAACTATGGCTTACGTAACTGAATTGAACATTGATTCAGGTGCTAGGCTTGCCTCTCCCTGACATTGAAAAAAAATATTATAGCACTTTATGCATGTTTATGCATTTCATTCTTCTTCCTCTCATAAAAAAAAATTCACAAAAATGCATGATATGGTGTGTTTTTTAAAGTAATTGCTACAAACCAATCCAGAATTTGGGGAAATTGGCCTATTACAAAGAACCTCCCAACAGTTCCTTCTGTAATAAATCTTCTGCATTCATACTCTACCATGTAGAAAACCTGAATGATATTTTTTTAAGAGCTCATATTGGAACACTGGTACTTGTGATCTGTTTACAAAGCAGTAAAACTGCCTCTGCCATTCACAGCAGTACATTTGTATGCATCCTAAGGCCACAATCCAGTCCAGATTGAGGCACACTTAAACTCATTGAAATCAATGGACTTATTCATCCACTCATTCATTCATTCACTTACTCACTCACTCATGTGTCTCAGCCATAGCTCCCAAAATGGTTAGGAATCAGTCAGGACAAAATATTAATGGAAAATAAATCAACAATAAATATAAATGGGTTTGTGTGCGGGTGAAAAAAGGCAAGCATCATCTCCGCACACCTAAGATTATACTCAGCCATACTCAGAGTAGAGCCATTTCAATATTTACTAAGTTAGATCCATCGATTTAATGGGTCTATTCCTAAGAGGGCTCCTGTTTTGGATTGTGGCCTAAGGAAACTAGTATCCTATCACATATAATTTTGTACATCCCCGTCAAAAGCAAGAATTGCCTCATTTCTCCAGCTGCTTATTCATTTCCCCCATGTGATTCGAAATAACACTACACACACACACACACACAAACACCCTATTGCTAGTTCTTTTTATAGAACTCTTTCTAAATGAAAGTGCTGCCGCCAAGCATAAGTCAAAGAGAAGTTGTAAGAGCAGCAATGTACTTTCCCCCACCCTCAGGTTGGTACCACTTTAAAGCTTTTATATGCCCACAGATGCTAGTGGAGGGTAAATCTAGCCTTGCTTGAAAAGCAGTGATTAAAGTTTTTAAGCAGCACAAAGATTTTATACAGAGTGGTATCATATTCGAGACCAATTAAATGTCATCTTAAGTACTTAACTGAAGCATTTTTATGTGTTTGGAATCAGTTAAGTGGAAGGTGCCAAATTAAACTTGCATTTAAATTTTGTCACAGAGTTAATCTCAGGAGATTATATACCATATTTCAGGAATGATTTCAGAAAGCTTTCAGTAAGTCCCTGTTAAGTTTGCTTAAGGAGGCACAGAAACTTCTGTAAAGAAAGAAAACAGAAGGACAATTCTCTAGGTCCTTCTTTCATCCAAGAGCGAGTTAAGTGTTGATAACTAGACAAGTACTGTAATTACATCCTAAGTAATGCAGGTGGCATCACATTAGGGAAGTCTTGGCCAAGTGACTCACGATAAGGACATTAGCGTTTACCATTTTTCCTTCAGAGCCAAAAAAAAAAGGGGGGGGGAGAAACATAGAAAGAGGCTGGGGTGGGAAGGGGGAATAGTTTGGTGGTGTTGGTGTTTTTAAACACTTTGAATTTGCAATGTGTTAATCCTGGTATTGTAAGAGAAGCTTCATTCAAAACAATGCCATCTTATAAATTTCTGAGATTTCTAGTCTTTTTAATAACATTTTTACGGTATGCAAGTATTTTACAAGTCCTGTCTTATCACAACCATGTTGGAAGCATGGCATTAAGCTAAGAGACAATAATTTGTCCAGTCTTATCCAGTGAATTCTATGGCAAACGAGCTATTTCTGCATTCACCTACATCCAGTCCCAATGCTGACAGAAATACGTTTACATGGATAAGTTTCTTTCCCCAAGTCCTGGACTAAAATCTACATTGTTCTTCTAAATCTTCCATACAGTTGTACACAAGATTGGATACTGCCATAATTTAATTAACTTCTCAGTATGGAAAGTATGTTTATTCTGTTACTTCCAGTAGGCTAAATAAGTATGCACAGTTTAGAAACTTTGAAAAGAGTGTGAGTGTGTGTCTCTGTGTGAATCTTCCTATATTCTCATGTCAAAGGGACTTGTGGTAAGCAGTCTAGTGTAGTGCATAATGCTCTCAACCAGTCAGATTTCAGAAGTAAAACAAGGCAGAGTAGTTTTGCCAGATTCAATATGAAACTTTACTCTGTATAGTTTATTATTGTATACAAGAGAGTATTTCATTGGGGACAACTACTGTACTCCCATTTCTGTGTTGAAATGGTAGAAGACACTATCATATACTGCTATATACAATTATTTGATATACCAGCCCTGTTTTTGTTGAACCAGGCAAAGCTGTGGGCATTTGGCATTGAAATTACCTTCTGCAAGGTTGCTTCATGCTTTGCTATAGTTAGGGACATTCATGTAGGGCTTGAAGCTTCCATATGGCCAGTGCACTTTACGATGAGTTGTGTAGCAGCAGGACCAATCTTCCTTTTCCTCCTATCCTGAGTCTGCCTTACACCCAATATGTGAACGGAAACAGAGGTGTCCTTTGAAAATCTGCACTTCTAATTTTGCAATGAAGAAGAAGAAGAAGAAGAAGAAGAAGAAGAAGAAGAAGAAGAAGAAGAAGAAGAAGAAGAGCTGTGTAGACATCACAGACAAGGTCAATTACGTATAGTAGGGTTTGTTAAGAATTCCTTGAGGAATCATTATTGCATGGGATCTGAAACAAAGGACTGTTCTTCTCCCCATCATTAAAAGATACCCCTGCCCATAAGATATATAAACCCGGTTATTTTTTTCTCTCTCTCTCATTTTAAATGTCATGTAAGCAGTGTGAACCTTGCTGTTGCATATGATGCCAATTCCCTGTCTGTTAACTTTGTTTGGGTAGCATAGCCTCAATTACAAACTGAAATATTTGTCAAAATGAAGCATGTGGAAAATTTATATTTAAGTACAGGAGAAGTATGTATAATTTATCTCAAACAGAAGGAGTAGAGCTCTTTCTTCAGTCTATACACATAAGGTTAAGAGCTTCATATGCATACTTGTTACGGCTTTCATGAATCATAAACCTCACTCTGGCTTCTTGGGGATAAATTATTTCACTCCACTTATTATATATTCTTTGGATAAAAGATACAACTGCACGTGTTTAGATTTGTGAAGCCAAGGACAAAATTGTATTTGTGTGTCTGTATCTCCATCGAGCTCATAGTGCTTGAATATGGTACTTTGCTTAACAATAACCTCACTCTCAGTTTGAAAATCCCTGTTTCCAAAATGAGAGACATTTCCAAACAAACTGAGTAGCATTTCCAAACAAACAGAGGTTTGAAATCTTAACTACGGGCTTCATGTCTGGCCACAGAGCCCCTCCAGAGGTGGAAAGTCCCATTTCATTAGCAGGGCCCCTACTGGCAAGACAGGTTAGTTGAATCCCACCCAGAATTTTTTAAGGTGGCATTCAACTAAGTTTTACTCAGAGCAGAGCTATGGAAATTAACAGTTCAAACATAGTCCTGTTCCTTAATTTCAGTGGATCTACGCTGAGTAAAATATGGTTGTATACCACCCTGATATGCTTCTCACTGATATGCTTTCATTATCAGTTGACTTCATTTAACTTTAAGAATGTCCTCATATGGCTAAATCCGATTGATCTTGAAGCATTGTGACACTGCTTTGAGGATTGTTGGTTTTTGTTTTTTTAAATCAAGTAGTGTATAAATTTCATTTAACAACAACAACAACAACACTGTGTGCTCCCTGATTTGGTGGATCATTCATCCAAGCAGCATTATCTCTTCATTTTCAATTGTCGTCATTTGCCCATCATGATGTCAATATGTAGCCAAGTCTGTTTGACTGCATAGCATCATCATAACATCCATCACTTCTTGCCCAGAGAAAGACAAATCAGGTGAAATTGTGCTGAAGAAGCAGCAACCAAAGGGGGAAGAAATCAAATGAAGGTGGATATTTGCACAAATTGACCCCAATAAGACCACTAC